>NW_026997036.1:0-960 GCF_035044405.1 Drosophila montana
TAGTCTCTCGACATAGAACTGATATGCCTCCGCATTCTTGCTATCGTTACCCCAGGATCGAAATGAGTATTGGTTGTCTGTGATTCTATTCGCTCTAATCGATCTACTCATAATAGGTAACGCTATTCCTAGAGACGGTGATTCACTTATACCGACGGGTCGCTTCAACCTAGGTAACTGGGTGAATTCTATGATTTGAAAGTTATCTCGAAATAAGATTCGATTCGGTCGACTAAGCTTTTCACGGAAACATTATCATAAGATAGGTATGGAAAACTTCAAATTATAAAATTACGGAATTAAGTAAATGCCAAATATGTAATTAAATGGGTGAAAGTTAAGAGCTTTAATGTAGGTTTTACTTCTCCTAGTCGTTCGGGCTGAACGTTGGGCGTTGGAAAATTGATCACCGACAATATAGTCGAACCATCTGTGTCCGAATATAATAGCCCACTTTTGCTAGTACCAAAGAAATCCCTTCCGGGATCAGAGGAAAGGAAATGGCGATTAGTAATTGACTTATGTTAAATAAATAAAAAATTTTTGTCCGATAAATTTCCGCTCCCCAGAATTGACGACATCCTAGATCAATTGGGTCGAGGCAAATACTTCTCATGCCTTGAGTTAATGTCAGGTTGCCATCAGATTAAACTGGAGGAAAGTTCAAGAAACATAACATCCTTTTCGACAAGCAATGGCTTATATCACTTCATGCAATTGCCATTTGGTTTAAAAGTAGCGCTAAACTCATTTCAGAGGATGATGACCATAGCATTCTCTAGACTTAAACCGTGTCTCAAGCATTCCTTTATATGGATCACTTAATGGTAATAGGCTGTTCCGAAAAACATATGCTTAAAAACTTTACAGATGTTTTTAAAATATGTAGGAAATACAACTTAAAATTGCATCCAGAAAAATCCAGAAATTTGTTGCAGTTTGCAATTACTACCGTTGTTT
>NW_026997037.1:0-701 GCF_035044405.1 Drosophila montana
ACACTGTTCTTAAATCGATGCAACAATTGAATAAAATGAGGGAGACGAGATCAGGTGATCGTCTTAGAAAGGGCGGGTACGCTGGGTAAATAATGTTTTTTTGTTAGGGCTTCCTAGAGATGATGAAGGACATCATCAACGTGCTCAGACAGTTGGGGACCCACGCCAGAGAGCACGATTCGGAGCCGGTGGCATCAAGACACATCGCTCCGGACCCGGAAACAGCTGCCATTCCGTATGACGAAGGGCTCTAGAGCGAATTGTATTCACCGTCGGTACCGCTGAAATCACACAGACAAGGCGCGCGTAGGAAGAGGTATACACCCCCCAGACCGAGGTTTGTCGGGAGTCCCCAGGCTAGGAACGGGCGCAGCGCCAACAACCGAAACTTCCGGGTGGAGGACCGAAGAGCTGGTGATTTTCCGCCGGAGGCGGACGATAACGAATTTCTAAGGGAAGCCTTGCCGTTTATTAATAAAATCGAAATTTAAACATTTTGTCAAAATATGCAAAAATTAGAAAGACTTACAACTTAAGCGCGACACGTGATGATCACATAAAAACCCTAAGACACTTAATAAATAAAAACGACCCACGGCTCCGGCAATGAAGTTACCAACTCTCGGACCAGAGAGGCCCACGAAGTCACCCCAAAGGCCAGGATTTGGCTCAGCCAAGCAAAGCCTCGGCGCAACCCTAAA
>NW_026997038.1:0-2592 GCF_035044405.1 Drosophila montana
ATGCAACATTTTATTAAAAACTTCGCCGACTATTCACATGATGCTAGTAAACAAGCTTGTGGAGCGGTTTTAACTAAAAACCATAATGGCATTCAACTCTCAATAGCATATGCATCACGTTCATTCAGAAAGGGTGAAAGTAATAAAAGCACAACAGAACAAGAGTAAGCTGCTATTCATTGGGCAATAACACATTTTCGACCATATGTATATGGCAAACATTTCACAGTAAAAATGGATCACATACCACTTACATTTTTATTTTCAATGACAAAGCTCAGAACTAACACGCATGAGACTTAAATTAGAAGAATAGGATTTTACGGTCGAATACTTACAGGGATAACAATATCCGAACTAAAGAATATTCAAAACAAAGTCCTGAAAGTCACTACCAGGCAACAAAGTAAAAACTGTACAGTTAACAATTAAGAACTTTTGCCAAGGCAAAACCTTAAAAATGTATCTAAACCCAACGTACATGAAGTCATTGTCAATGACGAAGTACGGAAAGTAGTGACCTTGCGAATAACGGAATCTAAATGTTTATTGAAATAAGGGAATACAGGTCTAGCAAGAATAGATGTTGATGATTTATACACTAATGGATCTCTCGACTTAGGTCAGTTCTTCCAAAGGCTTGAAACGCAAGCCGGTATTTTAGAAATCAGCCAACTCAAAGTGGCACCGCATGAAAAGATCTTTGAATCAATTTCAATAGATACTTTCGAAAGAACGGGCAATAGAATATTAAAATGATTTAGAGTAGCGCTACTCCAGCCGGTGACCCTTATACAAAATAAACGAGAAAGAAGTGCTAACTTTGGCACACCGAAGATTTAATACCCTTGCAGACCCAACCTTTTCAAAATGCTCATAGTGCTTTGTCCGTATCTAAGAAAATAGTTAATGCCGAGTATGGTTAAGATATCTTGAAAAACAAAACAGGTTTCCATACAACAACTTAATATTCGACCGATCGTTCCTATGGCAGCTATATGATATAGTAGCCCGATGTGAATACGATTTTGCATAAGTGGAGGGAGCATAGTAAAACTAATAAATGCCGAGTTTGGTCAAGATAGCGTGAAAAACAAACAAAGAGTCCATACATCAACTTAATTTTCTACCGATCGTTCCTATGGCAGCTATATGATATAGTGGTCCGATCCAGCTGGTTTTGACATATGAACTGCGTGCAACAGAAAGAGGGAATTCTGCAAAGTTTCATAAAGATAGCTTTAAAACTGAGAGACTAGTTCGCATAGAAACAGACAGACGGACATGGCTATATCAACTCGGCTGTTGATACTGATCAAGAATATATATACTTTATGGGGTCGGAGATGTCTCCTTCTATGCGTTACACATTTCACGACAAAATTATAATACCCTCTGCAAGGGTATAAAAAGAGATACAAACAATACTGTCTACATATCATGACGATCCAATTCAAGGAGGTCATACTGGCATAACAACCAAAAGTGCAAGGAATGTCGCAAAAGCAATATTCAAAGATTTTATACTTAAGTACGGTCCAATGAAGACGTTCATTTCGGACATGGGAACTGAGTATAAGAATCAAGTAATATTAGACATGTGCAAGTACATGAAGATCAAGAATCTCACTTCTACTACATATCACCACCAGACATTAGGGACAATAGAACGAAGTCATAGAACATTCAATGAATATATTCGCTCATACATTTCAGCAGGCAAAACCGATTGGGACGTTTGGATCGAATATTTCACTTATTGTTATGATTATTCTAAGGAAATACAATTTAGATTAGAATTAGCATATAAAAGAGCTAGACATATGTTAGAAAAAGCTAAGGCTTATAGAAAACTTAACTATGATAAGAAGACTTCAGATTTTGACTTAAAAATAGGAGATAAGGTATTGCTAAGAAATGAAGCAGGTCATAAGTTAGATCCAGTATATTTAGGACCATACACAGTAGAAACAATAGAAGTTAATGATAATATTTTAATTAAAGATATCAAAAAAAAAAGAGAGTAAGGATAGGTTAAAAAAGTATAACTGAAAATTTTCATGAAAATGGTCTGATCAACCAATAAATAAAATTTAATACATTAAAACAAGAACGAAAAGAGAAAATAATGAATTTCTTTTGCGAAAAACAAAAAAATAAAATAATAAAAATGATATTAATAACAAAAAAAAAATTAATTAATTAAAATATTTCGCTGAAGTGTTTAGAGAATTTGGAAGGAATATTGTTATATTATGCCTTTCCGAAATTCGTCGAATTTGTTCTCTCAAACTGCTTAAAGCATCAACTGTCTGTGTTAAATGCAAATCTGTTAGGTTTGTTGCATTGTCACATATAAGCTGACGGCTGGTATTGTAGGAATCTACAAGAATTTTAACGTGTTTTGACTTGGACTCGTGTGAGACTGGTGCGCTTTTGTTAAGGCACTTGAAAGATTTGTTAAACTCCTTACGTTGTTGCTTAAGAATGGTAACGATTTGTGCCCATTCCATTTATAGACATTTTTAATTTATATGTGCTGACGCACAATAATAATGTCGGTAGGTCCTAAAATGGAGTGTTCTAATTATA
>NW_026997039.1:0-2378 GCF_035044405.1 Drosophila montana
CCTATACTAATCATATATATATAAGAAAATAAAACAAAAAAAAAATATATATATAATAATATTAATAATATATACAAAATATATACACTACCCTTTAAATAGCATCGAATATTTCGTAATTTCTCTAAAAAGGGAGGTGTAGTGTGTAAATAAAGTATGCGGCAGTTTTGCAACCAACCATAAGTAATCACACTGAGATTCTTGTATATGAATACAATGAAATCAGGAGTTTAATTAAGGAGTATAAACTAACAATTCTTGTATATGAATACAATGAAATCAGGAGTTTAATTAAGGAGCATAAACTCACAAGCTTACACAGAGTCCAAACTTCAGACATTTTACAACGTCTAAGGGATAATCTGGTAAACTTAAACGAAAAGTACAATCTCCAGCTTTATTTACAATCGGCATTAAACACGAACACGAACAAGGAGAAGAAATAAAAATAGAAAACATGGCACAAACACTAGTAGCATTTCTTAAATTAGCCTCACCACTCGTACCTGAGTTTGATGGAAAGGCTGAGAAACTACAGAGTTTCAAAGACGCATTGTATCTAATTGATTCCCTTAAAGGCGCGCATGAAACAGTAGCAATCAATTTAATAAAGACTAAGCTGAAGAGCAATGAAAGAAATCGAATAAGCGATGAACAAACAATTGTTCAAATAATTGCCAAATTAGCAGCCAAAGTAAAAGTGACAGCTGCCGCTGTTTTGTTTGACGTTAATGTTGTTCATTCAAAATGGCATGTAATAGTTGTTGTTTTTCCTTCCTTCTACTGCCTCCAGGCAGGGATTAGTCACGGTCGCCATGTGATATATATATATATATATATATATACATTTATGTTGTTGGTTGGTTTACGATGTTAGTTACTTATATTTCGTTTCCAGATAAAGATTTTTTTTGCACTCCTTTGTGGACTGCACTTCTTCTTTTCTTGTGTCACGTCTACGCTTTACGTCACCAAGCTTGGCTATACTCTACCAAGTAAGATAAAGTTCGCAGGACACAATTACTTGGTCGTTCTAAGCTTTAAATAAACATGAAGCGGTAGAAAGGGGACGGTGCCAAGTTCTGGTTGAGCCAACTGCGCCTCAGACGGTGCGAACTGAAGCTTAGTAGTTTGCCGAATGAACGCCGATGTCGGGGCGGTAGTTAAGTATGGGGCGCTTTCGGCCGGTCGCCGAATGTGTTTAATGTTTAAAGCGCGGGAACACCTTACGCAGTCCGGCCGATGGCTGAGGTTGGTGGCGGCTGCTGACGCTTTCCAATCACTATGTCGCGTTCGCGAGTATTGCTTAACCAAGAACATTGGTCTTCAATTTGGTTTATAACCGAAAAAGTGTAACACGTGTAATCTTGAACAATGTTAATACAAACAAGAGCAGTCAATATGCGTCCGTTCTGTTTGTTCGATTTCACAGCCAAAGACGAAGTGAACTTTGGCTATGCAACTGCTACGCAACGCCAGCTATATTTGTCGCTTGTGATATTTAACGGAGCTATGACGTGATTGCTTGTCTTATTCTTTGATGTTTTTTCTTGTCGCTTTATGCATCAGGTGCGAATGTAAACTGGTGCGGGAGGCTGCAAATAACTCAATAGCCGATGCTTGAGAGCGAGAAGACATTAGGCTGACCGCCTCGAGAGATAATACTCTACTTTAGCTGCTGGGTATATACGACTTAATATTAAGAGTTGATTCAAACCTTCTAGCCCCCACAACTTGCAAGCAGCCAGGCACTTTTCAAACAGCAAAGCACCCTTTCTCAAAATAGGGTATTTAAACTTTTGATCAGTGCTGTAACCAAATACCACTAACCTTCTTGTATTTAATTTTTGATCCAATGTTAGCAAAAAATATTATTTCGTATTTAGTGTGAAACTATTAGTACAATCAATAATAATTGTTTTTTTTTAAACATTATATACCATTTCTATAAATAAGGGTATCAAAGCCTCGACGCGCCAAATAGTTGGTGGCATGTGTGTCTCCACTCACAAATTTTGGTGCAAATTTGCATGTATGTGTCTGTCAAGCCAAGGGAAGTATATACATTTTAGAAGATTGCAACATTCTGTTGCGCATGTAACAGCCTAAGGCTTTTTGGGTTTTAACGTTACTAATCTAAGTTTTTATAACGATATTTTTGAAAAATAATTTAAATTCTTTAAAATCGAAAACAATCCCATTGATTGGGAAATAACCATGGAATTAAATTTAATCAAAACACTCTGTTGGGCTATCAAGCTTTTTTATTAGCACTTAATCGCGAGAAGTTTATGGTGTTATAAAAATACAGCCTTTTCTTATAAATTCATACAACAGTTTTATTTTATTTATTTGCTTATACCGAGCGTAATTAACGA
>NW_026997040.1:0-96608 GCF_035044405.1 Drosophila montana
ATACTTGGCTGGCGATCTGCTATAGTGGAAGCTACGATGGATGTGATGATTGCAGAGTAATCTGACGTTTGAGATTGTGTAATGACGGTCACAGTGCATCCGTCAGTAGCGAAAGGAACTTTTCCCAGGCCAGCAACTGCCGCTGAAGATGGACTTTTCTTCAACTGAAGCTGTTGAGCGAATCGGGACGAAATTAAATGCAGCTGTGACCCACCATCCAATACAGCGCGACACGGAACTAGAGTCCCGATTTTTAGCTAGTACAATAGCAGTGGCCAGGAACACAACATCGCTGCTGAGGCTGTGGGCAACCAGAGAGGTAGAGGCGAGGGCTGAAGAAGCTGCAGTAGGAGTGACAGAGTGACGAATCGAAGGCAAAACGTCTAAATGCAGCAGTCTATGGTGTTTGGAGCCACATGTGCGACAAGTTACGAAATTGCATGTTCGTAAAAGATGACCTGTTTTAAGGCAGATGAGGCATAAAGATAATCGCTTTGCTTCCTTGAGACGCATCTTTGGAGACAAATTGCCAAATCTTGGGCATTGCCATATATTATGCTCTTCACCATTACAAAATACGCAAACAGTGGCCATTGAGTTAGCAACAACGAGTGATGTCCTCTTGGGGTTAGTCTTTATGTTCTTGCACACCTTAGAGCTCGGCGTATAGGTTGCCATAGCATAATCCACACTCTCTAGGGTTCTGCAGCGTTGCTCCAAAAATGTGGCAATTTGTGCCCATGACGGAATTAAATTTGCAAAGGCAGGATCCTCCAGCTTCTTTTCTCATTTCGCCTGCGTTACAGGATCCAGTTTTTGCAGTACCACCTGAACAATGATGCAACCAGCAATTTGCTTCTTGCATTAAACTTATCCGACAATTCATGCAACATGCCAGCGGAGCCATTCTCTACCTTCTTGAGCCCCAGCAGTTCAACTGTGTGTGCCTAAAAAACTAATCGACGGTTATCAAATCGCTTTTGTAATAAATTTAATGCTATAGAATAGTTAGCCTCTGATATTTCTAATGATCGAATGGTATCCAGCGCAGAGTCCTTCAAGCAGAGCCGCAAATGCTGCATTTTTTCAATGTTTTTGAGTTCGGAATGATTTTCGATTACAGTTGTGAACATTGAAAAGAAATCCACTCCCTATATCCTCCAGAAAACGTTGGCAATTTGATTGGCGGTAAGGTCGGCCACGCTCTGGATCTAGTCATTGACGCAGCAGCAATAGGCTCATTTACAAATGTGGAGCTGGACGGCAATGCTCTATTGCGCTTAGCGATTTCAAACCGCACCGAAGTCTGCAAAGTTACTGCAAGCTCATCAAAAGCCTCGCGTAGCCCACTGCCGATTTCGTCAAAGGTAGTTCTTCCAATTTGTTTTGAGCGTCTTCAAATGCAGATTCCATTTTTTCAATCCATTTGAGCAGCACCGACAATGCAATTTCATCAGTATTGGCAAGGGACGTTTGGTTGAGGACGCCACCTTGCGCTTTAAAAATGACATCCTGTTTGTAGGTTGGGCCAGCGATTCAGCACTAGAACTTTCCATGTCAACCGAAGAAACGAAAAAAAACCGAATAAAAACTGCACACGAAAGTTCGTTGAAAGTTGACTTATCGTCAGCACTGTACTTTTAAGCGCGCGCAACAGTCAGGCGAATAAAAGCACAAGCAGAATGCAGATAGCGAAAGCCAACGCGTCTGTATGTATGTGTATATATGCTTAGGTACACAGACTCCGCTTTACTGCAATTTATGTATGTATGTAAGAGCGGTTTTTAATTGCTGCCGAATCCAATAAAAAACAGCTCAATTTTAAATTGAATAATTTTATGCAACAATACAATGTAAAAAGGTCACGTCGGGGTCACCAAATTGTTGGGCTAACAAGCTTTTTTATTAGCACTTAATCGCGAGAAGTTTATGGTGTTATAAAAATACAGCCTTTTCTTAAAAATTCATACAACAGTTTTATTTTATTTATTTGCTTATACCGAGCGTAATTAAGTTATGCGAAATGTGCAATTTTTAACGGAGCGATCGATAAGAAATCCGATATAGCGAACATACGAGACGAGAATGAGTTGCGGTGTCGCTAGCATTGATGCGCTAGCCGCTTAAGACAAAAGTGCAAAGGTAAAAGAGCGCGATAAAAGAAATGACGATGAGCGTAAAACGAGAAGCACTAGATAGTTAACAGCTAATAATATTGAGCTATTTTATGATATGCGAGAAGCGCCAAACAAACAAAATAGTTACATTGCTTGCCTCGCAGGGCAAGATGTAACTGAAATGTTATGCAAACATCATTCTAAATTAATTTTTAGCTGCTGAGCCGAACACACTCCTTTCTCAACTTACTCCTCACAATATTGCTAAACGTAGTATCAATGAACTAGGTACCATTTTTAAATGAATCACAGGAACACCAGAATATGATGACATGATAACTATTCAAACTAAAATCAATGAATTTGTTGAAAACAATAATAAGCAAAATCAAATCAATTCTGCAATTTTCAAAGAAGTCACTAAAATCACAAATCTTTTAAGAGACATTAAATTTAATCAGGAATTACTTTTGAAAAAATATCGGCTTAAGCTTTTGTCACTTGGCCTACAAAATCTGCTAGATACTATCAGATTTTCCAGAGCCAGAAATATCAGTCTAATCAATCTTTTAGACATTTCGTCTTTTTCGATTGTTTCATACCAATGTTTAATAATAGTTTTTATAAAATACCCTACCATTAATTGTAAGTAAGTTATACCACGCTAAAGCCATATGCCAGACAGATGGAAAATCTTTTGTAAACGACAAAATTACTAAATGTAATAACACGTTTTATCTCATCAAAAATTGTAAAAGAGAAATTTACAACAGTTTTGCCCACATTATTTTTCTTTTGTAAATCTCGAAAACTTTACGAGTTTTATAAAAATATCTGAATAAAGAAAAAATCCTTAACTATGTAAAACACAATAAATTCACAAACTATAAAACTTCGTTAGTGAATATCAACTCACTAATAACCCTGAACTTCAAAAAGAAAATTGAAATCATCAAGTAATCGAAATCACCATAACAATCAAACCCCAGAAACATAGCTTGACATACTAAATCAATTAAACGAACAAATTGAATCTTTAAAATGAAATCAATAAGAATCGGAGACTATTCTTTTAAAGAAAGGGAGGAGTTATCACCAAGCCCGTAAGGCAATTCTTATTGAATTCATAAATAATATTTCGGAATAAGTCTCTATTCTTAGACCCGATTCAATCATTACGTCCACTTAACGCGCAGCTGCGGCTTTGTTTACATAAAGATCTAGACTCCCGGCTCTAACATAAACATAACAGCGCAACCACTTAACGTAAAGATCTAGATTCTCATGCGCAATTCATAACGTAAACTAAAGATCCAGATTCTCATGCGCAATTCCTAAACGTAAACTAAAGGCCCAGATTTTCGTGCACAATTCCTAACGTAAACATTACGCAAGCCGCCCTCGCGAACTTTTGAACATTAAGAAAAGAAGCAAGAAGAAAAAATTTCTGGGCCATATATTATTCATAGAAAGCACGCATAAAGAAAAAGAAACAATGCGTGGATCAGTAGTATAAAACTTTTTCGATTAATGTACTTCGAAAACAAAACGACACAGAGCCCCATCGACCAGAAAACTAAACGACACAGAGCCCCATCGACCAGCTTTGCCGAAGGCAAGCTGGCGACTTACTTCGTTGCTCGTGTCAGCATCAACAAGCCGGGACTTCAGCATTCGTTCGTCTGGCTATAGGAGAGCGAAGAGCCAGTCAGTTGGCACGTTGTTTGAAATGGGACAAGCCAGATGAAAAGTCAGGCTAGAAATTTTTCGACGCATTCAAATATATGGGCGTTACTCATCTTACCGTTTATATTGTCTTTGCCGCTGGGTAGGGTAGTAATTCTGATTCTTGTGAAGCTTATCTGCGGACCACGTCTGGAATCATTCTAAGAGCCGTAAACAAGTTGTGTCTTCTGCCCCTTAAGGAGTCATTTCAAAGCCAGGCTTCCAACAGGGGGAGTATGTCGGATTCTGTAGAAGTAGCATCGCATTATCATAAGCAAACATTCATGCAAACATTATAAGGGGTCGTGTAAACTATTTTAATTGTTGTAAAGTGATCCATAAATTTATATATATATTCAACTTGATTTGCTGTGAGTCAGTGAATATCTTCACAATCTTTTACTTAGGTACTACTTAGCTAAGCTAAGACTCGGCTTGCGTGGGAAACGCTGACACTGCGTTGTTGCATGGACACATGTATGTGTGGTCATATAACATATGCACTTGAAATGCGCTAAATAATTATTTATGTAAACACTGCAACAAAGTGTCAGTTTTATATATATTGAGTGCAGTGTACACACTTGTGCGCATATCACAGTCGTACACTTAGAAACAGCTGTTCGTTGTAAACAAGGTTGGCAAGCCTCTCATGCTCATGTCACAGCTGCTATAAAATGCATATTCTTCTTTATCTCACCTACTGCATCGTTAGTTGTGGATCCAAGCTATTGAGTAATAAATATACAGAGGAGGCTTTTGGATCAAAAGCTCTTTTAAAAAACTTGAAGCAATACACCCAGGTTGCAAACTCAAATTGGACACACAACACCCGGCTGTCTACAGCTACTTCTGCCGTTGCCCAAAATTTAAAGACAACTTCAGAACATTTTCTATAAGAACCAACAACAACCATAAACAAAACAAACCAATCAATAATGAAAAAACACACCACAAATCTGTCCTTGCTATGCCTTCTTAGTTTCTGCACTCTTCTAACTCATTGTTGTGGTTTCTAAGCACTGCTTTGCTTATAATTCGTAAATTCACAAAGTCATGCCTTCTTCTTCTCCACTCGCTTTCAACTTGCAAGCATCCAGGCAGATTTCAATAATTTTTCACTTTTCAAACAGCAAAGCACCCTTTCTCAAAATAGGGTATTTAAACTTTTGATCAGGGCTGTAACCAAATACCACTAACCTTCTTGTATACAATTTTTGATCCAATTTCTGAAAAAAATATATTTTTTCGTATTTAGTGTGAAACTATTAGTACAATCAATAATAATTGTTTTATTTAAAAATTATATACCATTTCTATAAATAAGGGTGTCAAAGCCTCGACGCGCCAAACAGTTGGTGGTATGTGTGTCTAAACTCACACATTTTGGTGTACATTTTTTGTCAAGCCAAGAGAAGTATATGAATTTAAAAAGATTGCAATATTCTGTTGTGCATGTGACGTCACAGACTAAGGCTTTTTTTGTGCGATCGTTGCGATCGTTAATTTATACATTTTTAAATAAATTCATTACTATAAAAGACTCTATTAATAAATTACTTAAATGTACGTTATAAAGATAGAAATATATCCTACACATCAGAAGGAATAAAATTCTATGAAATGTGACGTCATAATTTTTGATGTTAACGCGCCGTGGGCGTAACCTTTTGATTTGAATGCCATGGCCTGTTGGTATTCAAATTTTCTACCAACTTGCGGCGGCACTCGATTCTGCAAGTACCCAAATTGTGTTGTTGTTATTTCTACGCGCTGCTTGTAGGAACGGCAGAGAAACACGCAACAAACACAGTGGCATTATTTGTCTATTTTCTTTGCAGTGAGTTTCCTATGTCCTCATCATCGCTGTGCCACTACGTCTTGCATCACCACAACTGCCTAGCCCCACGGACCGAACCCTGCTACAAGCCTGGAGCTCCAAGCCCAATTACCCGCAAAGTCTGCAGCCAGGTATCAAAAGCCAAAGTTCAAGCCCAGAATGGGGGACGCCAAAAACATAGAAGATGGTATTCTCTCGCCCCGTATTGTTCGTAAGAAGGCGAGCACCTCCGGCAGAGGTGACTTCAAGCTCGCTTCTGTATACTGCCCTCCGGCCTGGTGGGAAAACTACCGGATGTGCCCCCGAGGGAGAACGCTTTTCTCTGCCATTGAGACCGAAGGCATCCAGGTTATAGCCACTGGTGAGGCTACCCATATAGAGCTACTGCAACACCAAGTGCACTCGACTTCGGGCACTGCAAGGGATTCAGACGGGAACAGATGAGAATTAGAAGTCTCCTAGACTTGACCTCGGCTCACCCCCCTCTACTGACTGAGCTAGAGGAGACTCCCAAGTGGGTCGTTGGCACCCGCAAAATGCTCATGCCACGCTCTAACTTGGCCGCCTACCGGACCTTCATCGAGGACGCCTTAGAGTTCACCGTCGCTATAAGTACGGCAAGTGAACTGGAGAGCTATGTTGACCACCTCATAGTGAAAATGACGGAAGCTGCCAGATGTGCAGCCCCGCAAACTCTGCCTCGCACTGAAATGTTCAAAATGTTCATGTTCGCCAAACCCGCTAAGACGCTAACACAGCTGGAATCTTACCGCCATTTAAGCCTGCTGCCGACGCTCTCGAAAGTCTTTGAGCGGCTCCTGCAAAGTCGACTTCTGGAGCTCGACGAGGTCACGCGCCTGGTCCCGGACAATTAGTTTGGCTTCAGAAAGTCTCACGGTTTGCCTGAGCAGGTCGCGTCCTCGGTCCGATGCTGTACGCGCTGCACACGGCAGACCTCCCCTTACACGAACAAAGCCGTGCAGCCTTCAGCCTCGCGAGACTGCTGGTGGCAACTTATGCGGGTGAAATCGCCTTTCTGGCTTTACACAGTGTAAGAGTGGCTGCTGCAGGTCAAAATTTGAACAGCTAACTGGATCATCGCCATAAACTGTGCCAAGTCCGCTTGCGTCCCTTTCACGCTGCGCCCAGACATTTCCCAGGGGATACGGTTCGATGGAGGAACCATTAAGGACACCAGTTCATTCTGTTGCATAGGTGTCCACTTGGACCGAAGGCTCATATGGGGGTTCCACATCACAGCAACGATAGCAAAATGCTTCAGAAGGCTTCGAAAGCTCGACTGGCTACTAAAGCCTCAAAGGAAGCTGCATGTTTCCACAAAGGCACTGCTAGTTAATACAATGGTAACGCCTATCTGGACATATGCTATTCAAGTCGCCTTCAATTATTGCCATAGTTATGTGTAAGCTTTTATTCTCTTTCGGAAAAGAGATGTAACCACATGGTTAAAGTTTTAAATCCTCATTTCTTTTTTTTTCTTAAACTCCGTTATTTTCCTTGCCTTGTCCATCATATTCTTTCCATTGGCCTTTATTCTTAACTCTCCTTCCATGCTCCAAAATTCGGATCGCCATAGTGCTGGTGAGAGCCAAATTTTTAAGTAATTCGAAAAGCGACGTACGAAGAGAAAGACAGAGAATACAAGTCACATGAAGTTTGGAAAAAAAAGTTTTTATCTAGTGCCTTCTTTTTTTTTCTAAATTTTTTTTTGTGCGCAATTCGAAGTGAATTTTTTTTCAGCAAATCATCGCACATTACATCGATGGAAGCGCTTTCGGAGATGGAGTGAATGCATGTAAGTGAAGTAAAACTCTTAATTTTATTTTTTTTGCACCTCAAGTTATGAGATAAAGAGAGATAAAATCAAATTGAATAATCTAAAGCCCCGTTAAAGAGCTAAAGAATCGTGTTAAAGAGAAAATATTAAGAGAATAACTTAGTTCAATTGAATGATAATGCTTTTGCTTCAGTAGCCTTGCATTTCTAATAGATTAAATGAATTTCTGTCGAACAAAACTAAATTTTCTTGATCATGTTGTTACCTTAATTCAGAATCTAAAATATTAAGAATTTCTTTGTCTATGTATATTATAATTTTTTCTTTTCCTATTATTAAGAATCCATAATGCCTAAATTAAATTTCTATTTAAGCCCTCAATCCTCCACCAAAATAAATATGTGTAATGAAATTATAATTATGAGCTAAATTTGCCTTGATATGTTGGAGCCATGCATCGTCGGAATGTTAGGATAATTTAATTTGTGTTGTTTTAGGGATCACCGACCAATTGTCTGGTCAAGCGGCCCCGGTGATCATGGTAGGGTGGGCAACAGCTGTCGCATTGACACCAGCGCAGCGTAACAGCAACAACAACAGCCACAATTACTGTATCCATCTAGTACAATTTCTTTAACTCTGTCGATTTCTCCTAACCCCTAAATTTGGTTTTTGCAATCGAACTTAACTTCTAAATAGCACGCGAATTTTTATATAATTATAAATGCCTGCAAGTAGGTCGCTTAGCCCTATCCTAGTTAACCCACCCCAGCCGACGTCACTGTGCCGGAACCAGCGCGTGCTCCGCTAGACGCTACACGGACATCAGCTCGCTAACATTCGTTGTATGTTACAATATAATATATTATAATTATATTTGGCGCCCAACTTAGGGGCATGAAGCTGCCATTCTGGCTGGCCCCGTCTGATAACTCTTTTCATTTGTCAACAAAACCTGACAATACACAGCTAGTTCGATTGTGTTCGTCGCTACCCATTGTCTTGTTATTTGCAATAAGTTCTTTTTGGATCAGCTACAGCTTTAAATTGGCGTAACTTCCAAGACTTATTATAGCAAGTAACACATGTGTTTTGTTTAGATTTACTGGATGCGTTTTAACTTTAATCTGTTATAACTCCGAGATCTATATTTACAAAACCATTTTAATCCCTGTGTAATTGTTTGTTCGTGCATAGTAGACTTTGGTTATTGATTTTACTCGGAGAAATGTACTGCGGCCATCCCATTTACTCCTACACTGATTCAATTATACCCTTCAGTTGCTCTATGGAGTAAGCGCTACTTTCTCATTAAGTCGTTACCTAGGCAACGGCTATCCCTGTCATCCTAACGTTTTATTTTTTCCTTCTGAGAGATTCCTGGAGCCTCACTGAGTTTGTGGCTATCAAGTGGATCAAACTGTTGTCTTTTGCCTCTTTAATCTCTCACTTATAGCCGGATCTCAATCTAACTAAAAACTATTGTTGAGAAAACAAAGAAGATATTAGTTACTGCTGGAGTCAAGTGTGCTTGGTTTTCAACTGGCACTTGCCGCTTAATTATTAAATTTTCGTTTTCTCATCCCTATATGTTTTCTTTTCACTAGTTGATCAGTTATGAAACTGATACAAATGATTACCTTTTATGAAAACGACTGCATGGCATCCACACATATTTTTATGAAATATTGTTCTATATTTTCGTTTTGCTTATCGATTTTGCACTTTTTATTGTACATTTTTTTTCTTTTCGCTTGAGTAATGCTAGTTATTGTTAGTTTTTATCTTCAACCATAGGTCGGAAATGTCAATACATCGTAGTTGCGAAAACTTAGCAGCTGCTTCGATTAATAAGGAACAGTGCTATATTTGCCTTAAAACGATTGAGTTTTCTACACAATTAGTAGCTACCAGTTGCGAGCACACATTCCATCGTGCGTGCTATAATACAAAAGTAGGGAAGAAAAATATTTGTCCTGTTTGCAAATCAACAATTTCACCGTCTAACCCATTTTGGTAGTCGACGCCCTCGCAAAGCAACTGACGACAGTTACTATGCCGATTGGAACCCGAAGTCAAGGACCTCCAGAAGAGATTTTGTCCCAAGGCACAATGTCGAAGAATCCTCGTCCGCAAAGTGTTCCGCCTATGGCAGCAGAGCCAGATGCAGGCTCTCGTGTATCCCCCACTGTAAGCGAAATACAGCAGTCAGTTTCTGATTCAATGGCGGCAGCCACCGAAAGACAAACAGCCTCCCTGACTGAAGCTTTACAGTCAGGATTCCAAAATCTTTTGTCTGCTTAGACAGCTCAATTAGGCAGCTCCACAGCTCAGAAACCAACTCCGAACATGAGTACTGTCAATTATTCTCAGCCCAGACCGGCTAACTCTTTACGAAACGAGTCTAGAACTAGGAGTTCTCCAATGTTAGAAGATTTACGTCCAGACCGACTTGGCCAAATAATTAGTAACTGGAAACTTCTATTTTCTGGTCGATCGGGCATGGGTATAGATGAGTTCATCTATCGTGTTGAGGCGTTAACAGCCGAGACACTAGATGGAAACACTGAGTTGTTGGCTCGTCATATAAGCCATCTATTTGAAGGCAGCGCGAACGATTGGTTCTGGCGCTACCATAAGAGTGTCCCTACTATTGTTTGGTCTGATTTATGTGTCGCTTTACGTATTCAGTTCAAAGATGAACGAACAGATGTTGAAATACGTGCGGCCATCGGTCGTCGTAAACAAAAGGAGGGTGAGTCCTTCGATGACTTTTATGATTCCATTATTATATTGACCGACAAAATGTGTCTACCCCTATCGAATTCTTCCTTGCTGGAATCGTTGCGTTCAAATTTTCTATGACTCCATAAATTCTATTGCGCAACTTAGGCATTTAGTGCGAGTGCGGGAAGGTTTTATTCAGTCAATCTCTAAATCTCGAGTGTTTGCACCCCGCCCTGCGCCTCGTCGCTCACTGAACGCTATAGTAGTTCAAACTGAAAGCGAAACAGAGCACGATATGGTAGACGCTATCGATAAAATGTATCAGCCATCAATCTTGTCTGCTGGAACTGCAGGAAATCTGGCCATCGGTATCAAGATTGCGTCGCAGAACGCAAAGTGTTTTGTTATGGCTGTGGTCAGACAAATACGTACAAGCCAACTTGTGCCAACTGTAACAATGTGCCAAAAAACTACCCGTCTCGTGTACCATTGACCGGTACGCGCAAGCCAGTTGCATCCAAGGCAACAAATACCGACTAGAGGGAGAAGTAGAATCATCTAATCAATCTTTACCTGACTTGTCATATAACCCAGAATCTTCCTTACATACACGTTTAAAAAGTCTATCTGTTAATAATAAAACTTCTATAAGTCGCAAGATATTAGGAGCACGATTACGTCGAATAAATTTCCTTAAGCGATGTAAGATGGAGAAACAAGCTCTCGTGTCAGCGATCTTGTGCACCGATTCAAGGCCTTACGCCGAAGTAACCGTATTGGGAAAAACTGTTACAGGGTTAATGGATACCGGTGCGTCGATAAGTTGTTTTGGTGGAAATTTTGCTGAGGAATTGCTAAATACGAATGTACCGTATAAACCGATTACTTCAAGTTTGAAAACCGCCGATGGAAAAACAACAAATATTGGGAAAGTTACGCACAGAAGTTTGTTATGGTGGAAAAGTTAAACGAATTACTTTTTATATAGTCCCTTCACTCGTTCAACCGCTATACTTGGGCATAGACTTTTGGTCAACGTTTGATTTGTTGCCTCCATGCTTGTTAAGGCCAGCCTTGCAGCCAAGTGTTGCATGCGTTGAGGATACGTTGCGAGATTTAACTGTGCACCAGCAGCAACGTCTTACAGAAATTATCAAACTATTTCCTTCATTCGCGAAAAAAGGCTTAAGAAAAACTAGATTACTGTCTCATGTCATAGATGTAGGTAACGCAATTCCTATCAAACAACGCCACTATTCCGTATCGCCTGCAAGGGAGAAACTTATGTTCGAAGAAACTGATCGTATGCTTTCCCTTGGCGTTATTGAACAATCTGAAAGTTCTTGGTCTTCCCCAGTGGTGCTCGTTTGTAAATCAGGAAAGGTTCGTCTCTGTATTGATTGCAGAAAGGTTAACGAAGTTACCCGAAAGGATGCTTATCCGATGCCTCTAATTGATGGAATCATAAGTCATCCTCCCAAGGCGGAATATATTACAAGTCTCGACTTAAAAGATGCTTATTGGCATATCCCCTTAGATCCCAGTTCTCGGGACAAAACAGCGTTTGTAGTACCAGGTAGACCCCTTTACCAATATACGGTAATGCCATTTGGGTTGTCTAACGCCCCTGCTACGATGTCCAAATTGATGGACAGAATAATTACCGCTTGCTTGAGAAACGAAGTGTTTATATATTTAGATGATCTGCTTATTGTGTCTGATACGTTCGACCGTCATCTTGCGGTGTTAAAAGAACTGGCTGGAAAAATAAAGGATGCCGTGTTAACAATTAACGTCGAAAAAAACAAGTTTTGCCTAAAGGAAGTTAATTATCTTCGTCATGTTGTTGGTCCGGGTATTATTCGGATGAATGCTGATAAAATAACTGCCATTACCGAGTATCCAGCGCCCCACTCGTTTAAACAATTGCATCGCTTTCTCGGCATGACTGGGTGGTACCATAAGTTCATTCGAAATTACGCTTCCATAGTTTCTCCATTGACTGACGCCCTGACAACTCGAAAAAAGTTTGAATGGTCAGAAGCGACAGAGCAAGCTTTCCAGGCGTTTAAAACTGAAATGTGTAAGGCCCCTGTGTTGCATACACCTGATTTTGAGACTCCCTTCAACATACATTGTGATGCTAGTCACACTGGCGTGGGAGGTGTTCTCGTGCAAATTAATGTTACAGGTGACGAGGTCCGCATAGTATTTATGTCCCGTAAGTTGAATAAATGCCAACGTAATTATTCAGTTACGGAGAAGGAATGCCTAGCTGCAATTTTAAGCATTCCCAAATTTCGAGCTTACGTCGAAAGCCATCCATTTACTGTCATTACTGACCACGCATCCCTCAAATAGCTCATGAGTCAAACGGATCTCAGTAGTCGTTTAGCTCGATGGGCTCGCAAGCTCCAAAAATATACATTCTCCATACAACATAGAAAAGGCAGAAAAAATATTGTACCAGATGCAGATCCAAGGCACAATGTCGAAGAATCCTCGTCCGCAGTGTTCCGCCTATGGCAGCAGAGCCAGATGCAGGCTCTCGTGTATCCCCCACTGTAAGCGAAATACAACAGTCAATTTCTGATTCAATGGCGGCAGCCACCGAAAAACAAACAGCGTCCTTGAGTCAAGCTTTACAGTCAGGATTCCAAAATCTTTTGTCTGCTTTTACAGCTCAATTAGGCAGCTCCACAGACAGCTCAGCAACCAACTCCGAACATGAGTACTGTCAATTATTCTCATACCAGACCGGCTAACTCTTTACGAAACGAGTCTAGAACTAGGAGTTCTCCAATGTTGGAAGATTTGCGTCCAGACCGACTTGGCCAAATAATTAGTAACTGAAAACTTCGATTTTCTGGTCGATCGGGCATGGGTATAGATGAGTTCATCTATCGTGTTGAGGCGTTAACAGCCGAGACACTAGATGGAAACACTGAGTTGTTGGCTCGTCATATAAGCCTTCTATTTGAAGGGAGCGCGAACGATTGGTTCTGGCGCTACCATAAGAGCGTCCCTACTATTATTTGGTCTGATTTATGTGTCGCTTTACGTATTCAGTTCAAAGATGAACGAACAGATGTTGACATACGTGCGGCCATCGATCGTCGTAAACAAAAGGAGGGTGAGTCCTTCGATGACTTTAATGATTCCATTATTATATTGACCGACAAACTGTCTCTACCCCTATCGAATTCTTCCTTGCTGGAATCGTTGCGCTCAAATTTGCTGCCAGAAATACAGCACGAGCTTCTCTATGAGTCCATAAATTCTATTGCGCAACTTAGGCATTTAGTGCGAAAGTGGGAAGGTTTTATTCAGTCAATCTCTAAAGCTCGAGTGTTTTTACCCCGCCCTGCGCCTCGTCGCTCATTGAACGCTATACAAGTTCAAATGGAAAGCGCAACAGAGCACGATACGGTAAACGCTATCGATAATGATGTATCAGCCATCAATCTTGTCTGCTGGAACTGCAGGAAATCTAGCCATCGGTATCAAGATTGCGTCGCAGAACGCGAAGCGTTTGCTATGGCTGTGGTCAGACAAATACGTACAAGCCAACTTGTGCCAACTGTAACAATGTGCCAAAAAACTACCCGTCTCGTGTACCATTGACCGGTACGCGCAAGCCAGTTGCATCCAAGGCAACAAATACCGACTAGAGGGAGAAGTAGAATCCTCTAATCAATCTTTACCTGACTTGTCATATAACCCAGAATCTTCCTTACATACACGTTTAAAAAG
Organism: Drosophila montana; assembly: GCF_035044405.1. Classification (NCBI taxonomy): domain Eukaryota; kingdom Metazoa; phylum Arthropoda; class Insecta; order Diptera; family Drosophilidae; genus Drosophila; species Drosophila montana. The sequence goes on from NW_026997040.1 coordinate 13,961, forward strand.
TCTATCTGTTAATAATAAAACTTCTATAAGTCGCAAGATATTAGGAGCACGATTACGTCGAATAAATTTCCTTAAGCGATGTAAGATGGAGAAACAAGCTCTCGTGTCAGCGATCTTGTGCACCGATTCAAGGCCTTACGCCGAAGTAACCGTATTGGGAAAAACTGTTACAGGGTTAATGGATACCGGTGCGTCGATAAGTTGTTTTGGTGGAAATTTTGCTGAGGAATTGCTAAATACGAATGTACCGTATAAACCGATTACTTCAAGTTTGAAAACCGCCGATGGAAAAACAACAAATATTGGGAAAGTTACGCACAGAAGTTTGTTATGGTGGAAAAGTTAAACGAATTACTTTTCACTCGTTCAACCGCTTTACTTGGGCATAGACTTTTGGTCCATGCTTGTTAAGGCCAGCCTTGCAGCCAAGTGTTGCATGCGTTGAGGATACGTTGCGAGATTTAACTGTGCACCAGCAGCAACGTCTTACAGAAATTATCAAACTATTTCCTTCATTCGCGAAAAAAGGCTTAAGAAAAACTAGATTACTGTCTCATGTCATAGATGTAGGTAACGCAATTCCTATCAAACAACGCCACTATTCCGTATCGCCTGCAAGGGAGAAACTTATGTTCGAAGAAACTGATCGTATGCTTTCCCTTGGCGTTATTGAACAATCTGAAAGTTCTTGGTCTTCCCCAGTGGTGCTCGTTTGTAAATCAGGAAAGGTTCGTCTCTGTATTGAATGCAGAAAGGTTAACGAAGTTACCCGAAAGGATGCTTATCCGATGCCTCTAATTGATGGAATCATAAGTCATCCTCCCAAGGCGGAATATATTACAAGTCTCGACTTAAAAGATGCTTATTGGCATATCCCCTTAGATCCCAGTTCTCGGGACAAAACAGCGTTTGTAGTACCAGGTAGACCCCTTTACCAATATACGGTAATGCCATTTGGGTTGTCTAACGCCCCTGCTACGATGTCCAAATTGATGGACAGAATAATTACCGCTTGCTTGAGAAACGAAGTGTTTATATATTTAGATGATCTGCTTATTGTGTCTGATACGTTCGACCGTCATCTTGCGGTGTTAAAAGAACTGGCTGGAAAAATAAAGGATGCCGTGTTAACAATTAACGTCGAAAAAAACAAGTTTTGCCTAAAGGAAGTTAATTATCTTCGTCATGTTGTTGGTCCGGGTATTATTCGGATGAATGCTGATAAAATAACTGCCATTACCGAGTATCCAGCGCCCCACTCGTTTAAACAATTGCATCGCTTTCTCGGCATGACTGGGTGGTACCATAAGTTCATTCGAAATTACGCTTCCATAGTTTCTCCATTGACTGACGCCCTGACAACTCGAAAAAAGTTTGAATGGTCAGAAGCGACAGAGCAAGCTTTCCAGGCGCTTAAAACTGAAATGTGTAAGGCCCCTGTGTTGCATACACCTGATTTTGAGACTCCCTTCAACATACATTGTGATGCTAGTCACACTGGCGTGGGAGGTGTTCTCGTGCAAATTAATGTTACAGGTGACGAGGTCCGCATAGTATTTATGTCCCGTAAGTTGAATAAATGCCAACGTAATTATTCAGTTACGGAGAAGGAATGCCTAGCTGCAATTTTAAGCATTCCCAAATTTCGAGCTTACGTCGAAAGCCATCCATTTACTGTCATTACTGACCACGCATCCCTCAAATAGCTCATGAGTCAAACGGATCTCAGTAGTCGTTTAGCTCGATGGGCTCGCAAGCTCCAAAAATATACATTCTCCATACAACATAGAAAAGGCAGAAAAAATATTGTACCAGATGCAGATCCAAGGCACAATGTCGAAGAATCCTCGTCCGCAGTGTTCCGCCTATGGCAGCAGAGCCAGATGCAGGCTCTCGTGTATCCCCCACTGTAAGCGAAATACAACAGTCAATTTCTGATTCAATGGCGGCAGCCACCGAAAAACAAACAGCGTCCTTGAGTCAAGCTTTACAGTCAGGATTCCAAAATCTTTTGTCTGCTTTTACAGCTCAATTAGGCAGCTCCACAGACAGCTCAGCAACCAACTCCGAACATGAGTACTGTCAATTATTCTCATCCCAGACCGGCTAACTCTTTACGAAACGAGTCTAGAACTAGGAGTTCTCCAATGTTGGAAGATTTGCGTCCAGACCGACTTGGCCAAATAATTAGTAACTGAAAACTTCGATTTTCTGGTCGATCGGGCATGGGTATAGATGAGTTCATCTATCGTGTTGAGGCGTTAACAGCCGAGACACTAGATGGAAACACTGAGTTGTTGGCTCGTCATATAAGCCTTCTATTTGAAGGGAGCGCGAACGATTGGTTCTGGCGCTACCATAAGAGCGTCCCTACTATTATTTGGTCTGATTTATGTGTCGCTTTACGTATTCAGTTCAAAGATGAACGAACAGATGTTGACATACGTGCGGCCATCGATCGTCGTAAACAAAAGGAGGGTGAGTCCTTCGATGACTTTAATGATTCCATTATTATATTGACCGACAAACTGTCTCTACCCCTATCGAATTCTTCCTTGCTGGAATCGTTGCGCTCAAATTTGCTGCCAGAAATACAGCACGAGCTTCTCTATGAGTCCATAAATTCTATTGCGCAACTTAGGCATTTAGTGCGAAAGTGGGAAGGTTTTATTCAGTCAATCTCTAAAGCTCGAGTGTTTTTTACCCCGCCCTGCGCCTCGTCGCTCATTGAACGCTATACAAGTTCAAATGGAAAGCGAAACAGAGCACGATACGGTAAACGCTATCGATAATGATGTATCAGCCATCAATCTTGTCTGCTGGAACTGCAGGAAATCTAGCCATCGGTATCAAGATTGCGTCGCAGAACGCGAAGCGTTTGCTATGGCTGTTGTCAGACAAATACGTACAACGTACAAGTTACATACACGTTTAAAAAGTCTATCTGTTAATAATAAAACTTCTATAAGTCGCAAGATATTAGGAGCACGATTACGTCGAATAAATTTCCTTAAGCGATGTAAGATGGAGAAACAAGCTCTCGTGTCAGCGATCTTGTGCACCGATTCAAGGCCTTACGCCGAAGTAACCGTATTGGGAAAAACTGTTACAGGGTTAATGGATACCGGTGCGTCGATAAGTTGTTTTGGTGGAAATTTTGCTGAGGAATTGCTAAATACGAATGTACCGTATAAACCGATTACTTCAAGTTTGAAAACCGCCGATGGAAAAACAACAAATATTGGGAAAGTTACGCACAGAAGTTTGTTATGGTGGAAAAGTTAAACGAATTACTTTTTATATAGTCCCTTCACTCGTTCAACCGCTTTACTTGGGCATAGACTTTTGGTCAACGTTTGATTTGTTGCCTCCATGCTTGTTAAGGCCAGCCCTGCAGCCAAGTGTTGCATGCGTTGAGGATACGTTGCGAGATTTAACTGTGCACCAGCAGCAACGTCTTACAGAAATTATCAAACTATTTGCTTCATTCGCGAAAAAAGGCTTAAGAAAAACTAGATTACTGTCTCATGTCATAGATGTAGGTAACGCAATTCCTATCAAACAACGCCACTATTCCGTATCGCCTGCAAGGGAGAAACTTATGTTCGAAGAAACTGATCGTATGCTTTCCCTTGGCGTTATTGAACAATCTGAAAGTTCTTGGTCTTCCCCAGTGGTGCTCGTTTGTAAATCAGGAAAGGTTCGTCTCTGTATTGATTGCAGAAAGGTTAACGAGGTTACCCGAAAGGATGCTTATCCGATGCCTCTAATTGATGGAATCATAAGTCATCCTCCCAAGGCGGAATATATTACAAGTCTCGACTTAAAAGATGCTTATTGGCATATCCCCTTAGATCCCAGTTCTCGGGACAAAACAGCGTTTGTAGTACCAGGTAGACCCCTTTACCAATATACGGTAATGCCATTTGGGTTGTCTAACGCCCCTGCTACGATGTCCAAATTGATGGACAGAATAATTACCGCTTGCTTGAGAAACGAAGTGTTTATATATTTAGATGATCTGCTTATTGTGTCTGATACGTTCGACCGTCATCTTGCGGTGTTAAAAGAACTGGCTGGAAAAATAAAGGATGCCGTGTTAACAATTAACGTCGAAAAAAACAAGTTTTGCCTAAAGGAAGTTAATTATCTTCGTCATGTTGTTGGTCAGGGTATTATTCGGATGAATGCTGATAAAATAACTGCCATTACCGAGTATCCAGCGCCCCACTCGTTTAAACAATTGCATCGCTTTCTCGGCATGACTGGGTGGTACCATAAGTTCATTCGAAATTACGCTTCCATAGTTTCTCCATTGACTGACGCCCTGACAACTCGAAAAAAGTTTGAATGGTCAGAAGCGACAGAGCAAGCTTTCCAGGCGCTTAAAACTGAAATGTGTAAGGCCCCTGTGCTGCATACACCTAATTTTGAGACTCCCTTCAACATACATTGTGATGCTAGTCACACTGGCGTGGGAGGTGTTCTCGTGCAAATTAATGTTACAGGTGACGAGGTCCGCATAGTATTTATGTCCCGTAAGTTGAATAAATGCCAACGTAATTATTCAGTTACGGAGAAGGAATGCCTAGCTGCAATTTTAAGCATTCCCAAATTTCGAGCTTACGTCGAAAGCCATCCATTTACTGTCATTACTGACCACGCATCCCTCAAATAGCTCATGAGTCAAACGGATCTCAGTAGTCGTTTAGCTCGATGGGCTCGCAAGCTCCAAGGATATACATTCTCCATACAACATAGAAAAGGCAGTAAAAATATTGTACCAGATGCTTTATCCCATACTCACACGGAGGATTTATCGGCTCTAGATGTGAATAACTTTATTGATATACATTCTCCATATTTGAAATCCCAGGACTATGACTTGTTAAAGTCTAAAGTTTTGCAGAATCAGACTCAAATGCCGGATGTCAAAGTGATGACTTTATTTATCGAAGGTCCAAGCATGCCTCAGGAGACAGATTTGCCGATGACAGGGTTTGGAAATTATGGCTACCCAAAGAATAAGTTCCCCATGCTTCGCATTGTGGGATAAATAAAACACTAGAGAGATTAAGACGATATTACTATTGGCCAAAGTTAATTTCGGACGTCAGAGAATACATCAATAAATGTGAAATCTGTAAAGCGACTAAGCAATCGAATCGTGTTCTTAGACCTCCTATGGGAAAAAGTGGAGAGACTCAGCGATTCTTTCAAAAATTATATGATGATTATCTTGGGCCGTATCCCCGTTCCAAGGCTGGTCATATTGGCATATTTATTGTGCTCGACCATTTCACAAAGTTTCCTTTTTTGAAACCCGTTCGCAAACTGACCGCAGATGCCATTCTACCGTTTTTGGAACAAGAATTGTTTCACTGCTTCGGACAATGGTGTTCAATTCAAATCACAAATACTTAATGATTTACTTCGAAAATATTCGATTCACCACTCGTACACTGCGGTTCACGAATCACAAGCTAACGCCTCCGAGCGAGTCAATAGATCCGTTATAGCAGCAATGAAAGCTTATATAAAACCTAACCAATCCAATTGGGACGAAAAACTCAGCAGTATTTGCTGCTCACTGCGATCAAGTTGGCATTCAGCTATTAATCATAATCCGTATCGCTTGGCTTTTGGTCAGAATATGATTACCAATGGGTCGACATATAAAATATTATGGGACTTGAATTTATTAGAAGATCGATCAGTGCAATTTAGTAGAGATGATTCCTTTGATTTAATGAGAAATCAGGCTGCCAAAGTTACTCAAAAGCAGCATGAACGCAACGAAAATTCCTACAATCTACGGTGTCGACAAGTTTTATTTACTGTAGGACAAGAAGTTTTTCGAAGGAACTTCTAAGAAAGCAACTTCTCTCAGGGTTTTAGTGCTAAGCTAGCTCCTACTTTTATTAAGGCTAGAATAAGACGCAAGATTGATAATAGTTATTATGAGTTGGAGAACCTGCAAGGGCAGTTCTTGGGAAAGTACCATGCGAAAGACATCAAACAATAAACGAAATATTCGCTACAAGCGCGAAACGCACTTTGGGGGTTTAGAGACAAAAAAAAAACCCAAAGTTCGATTATTGCGGGGGGGGATTTGTAGTGGCGCTTGAAGCAAGGAAAATGTTTATAAATTTAAATAAAAAGCCCAAAAGAAGGCAATATAAATTGTTGTACTTTGCTTACTTTGAGTAGTAAGATTCAAACTATTGTTGAAATCAAATAATATCAATTTTTATACATTGCTTTTTCTTCATGTATATTTTGGTTCCTTATAAGCCCTGAGATTTTTGGAAGAGCAAGTTTTTCTTTATATCGTAAAGTAGATCTCGCCATCTATGGCTCAACCTAGGCGTTATATCGATTGTAACGAGTGAAAGAGAAAAAGTTATAGATAAATGTTAATCTTAGATTTAGAAATGGCGTCTGACCTGTTGTCGCTGTAAATAGCTTTCTCTAAGGCGACCGGAGCTCAGATATTTCTTTTACATTCTGTCCACCGTAGAGAAAGGCTGACTAATAGAAAGTGAGAAGTGCGCCTATTTACAACCTCTAGGAAAAAGTATTTTTTCTGAAAGTATTTTTTTAAACCCAGTGATTACAAAAAAAAAAACTCTAAGTGCGCGTATCGCCAAACCATTTCCCAGCCGCCAGTTGGCCGCAACAATTAATTGGAAATAAAACTAAATCTAAACTAAAACAATCAGGGGTTAGTTAGATTTTTGCTAGACCCAATTTTAGTCACCCAAAGACTAAATGGCACTTTTGTCTCAACCTGTCTATTGCAGGTATGGCGAGTTATAATATTTAAAAAAAAAAAACATATTAGATTGAGATATTACAGTCATTCGGCTTTCTGCAATTAGCAGCGAAAAAAAAAAATACATATTTTTTTGGGACTGCCGAATTACGAAAAATGCAGAACATTGCCCTCATTAATTCACCTTGACACAAACAGTTAAATCAGCTGAGCCCAGCTCGTTCGATCTCTCTCGCATACTCGACAATGGGAGTTTGAAAAAGGAATTAGGAAGAGACGATCGCCGTTGGCGAAATTCCATAAATCAGTTGGAAATCATTCCGTGGTGGCTGATATCGACGAAAGCAGCTACATTTAACTTTGTCGCACAATAATTTCCGCCACAAAAAAGCGAACCAGCATTTTTTTCTTTTCTTTTTATTACATGTAGTGTTAGTAGTGTTAGAAATAAATAATTAAATGAATAATTATCTAAGCTAACAAAAAAGTGAAAAATTGCATAACTTAACCCAGAAGCCAGGAGTCTCCTTGCTGACAAAAGACGTCTAAGGAGGCTGTGCATCCGCAACGGAGATTCCTCTGTCAAGGCGGAGTCCAAGTGGCTCCGACGACTGCCGGCTAGGACCCGAAGGGAAAACCTAGACAGCTTCCTGGAAACAGCGGGACTTTCTCAGTGTGCAAGCTCCCCAGTAGCATTAAAAGGCGAACAATATTTACTTCTTCGATCACGGATCAATCAGGCCTGTGGCTCCGATCGGACGAAGAGAAGGCCCATGCGTTTGCTGACCACCTGGAGGCGACCTTCATGGCATTCCATTTCGCTGAGGTTGAACAGCGCCGTAAAGTGGCTTAATCACTTGATGCGCTACTGCAGATGGCTCTCCCAATATGGAGCATTTCCCCTGCGGAAATTGGGACACTGCTGAAAGCGCTCAAGCTGAAGAAGACAGCAGCCAAGGCACTCCCACGCAAAGGCGTCATGGCACTCGTTCAACTCCATGCTCAGGCTTGGTCACTTCCCGAAGCAATGGAATTGTGCGAAAATGATCATGTTCGCCAAACCCGCTAAGATGCTAACACAGCTGGAATCTTACCGCCATTTAAGCTTGCTGCCGACGCTCTCGAAAGTCTTTGACCGACTCCTGCTAAGTCGACTTCTGGAGCTCGACGAGGTCACGCGCCTGGTCCCGGACAATTAGTTTGGCTTCAGAAAGTCTCACGGTCCACAGGGTTCCTCGACGTCAAACAAGCGTTCAACAAGGTCTGGCAGGATGGCCTTCTCTCCAAGATCAAAGCCCTACTCCCTGAGCAATATTTTAGCATCCTGGGCTCCTTTCTGGCAAAACGCACCTTTAAAGTGGCCGTTAAAGAACAAAGGTCGCGTCCTCGGTCCGATACTGTACGCGCTGCACACGGCAGACCTCCCCACGAACAAAGCCGTGCAGCCTTCAGCCCCGCGAGATTAGGAAGAGACGATCGCCGTTGCCGAAATTCCATAAATCAGTTGGAAATCGTTCCCTGGTGGCTGACGTCGACGAAAGCAGCTACATTTAACTTTGTCGCGCAATAATTTCAGCCACAAATAAGCGAACCAGCATTTTTTTTCTTTTTTTTATATTACATGTAGTAACACTTTTTGTTAAAAATAAATAATTAAATGAATAATTATCGCAGCTAACAAAAAAGTGAAAAATTGCATAAGTCCATCTGTGAACGCCATGGGCGAAGTTAAATCGCCTTAAGCGCATAATTCAATTATTGCCATAGTTATGTGTAAGCTTTTATTCTTTTTCGAAAAAAGAGATGTAACCACACGGTTAAAGTTTTAATTCCTCATTTCTTCTTTTTTTCTGTAACTCCGATATTTTCCTTGCCTTGCCCTACATATTCTTTCCATTGGCCTATATTCTTAACTCTCCTTCTCTCCTTCCATGCTCCGAAATTCGGGTCGCCATAGTGCTGATGAGAGTAAAATTTTTAAGTAAGTCGAAAAGCGACGTACGAAGAGAAAGAGAGAGAATACAAGTCACATGAAGTTTGAAAAAAAATAGTTTTTATCTAGTGCCTACTTTTTTTTTCTAAATTTTATTGTGTGCAATTCGAAGTGCATTTTTTTCAGCAAATCATCGCACATTTCATCGATGGAAGCGCTTTCGGAGAATGAAGTAAAACTCTTAATTTTAATTTTTTTTGCACCTCAAGTTATGGGATAAAGAGATTGGCCTAATAAAAAGAAGAGAAAAATCAAATTGAATAATCTAAAGCCCCGTGCTTTTGCTTCAGTAACCTTGCATTTCTAATAGATTAAATGAATTTCTGCCGAACAAAAATAAAATTTTCTTGATCTAATCGTTACAGTTATTTTACAATCTAAAATATTCAGAATTTCTTTCTCTATGTATATTATAATTTTTTCTTTTCCTATTATTCCATAATGCCTAAATTAAATTTCTATTTAAGTCCTCAAACCTCCACTAAAATAAATATGTGTAATGAAATTATAATTATGTGCTAAATTTGAGTTGTTATGTTGGAGCTATGCATCGTCAGAATGTTAGTATAATTTAATTTGTGTTATTTTAGGGATCACCGACCAATTGTCTGGTCAAGCGGTCCTGTGATCATGGTAGGGTAGGCAACAGCTGTCGCATTGACACCAGCGCAGCGTAACAGCAACAATAACAGCCACAATTACTGTATCCATCTAGTACGATTTCTTTATCTCTGTAGATTTCTCCGTACCCCTAAATTTTGTTTTTGCAATCGAACTTAACTTCTAAAAAGCACGAATTTTTATATAATTATAAATGCCTGCGAGTAGGTAGCTTAGCCCCATCCTAGTTAACCCACCCCAGCCGACGTCACTGTGCCGGAACCAGCGCGTGCTCCGCTAGACGCTACACGGACATCAGCTCGCTAACATACGTTGTATGTTATCTTAATATACTTGCTCTGCGAAGCAACTGCTTCAATTTCGCTCTTAAGATAATTTACACTAAGCTGGCGCTCTTCACTGTAACGATCATTTATTGCCCTAACATTACCTTTTGCGAAGGCTTCGATGCTGTGCGTCGATTCTAGTTAAGTTTGTTCGCTTCGTGCATTTGGTACGCATCGGCCACTTGCATTATAAAAACATATTAATTTGTGGCAATTGTCGCTTCGCTTAAATCGGCACGTACCAATTCGGGTTCGCTTGCCTACAAAACCTATTGTTCTTAAATAATAAACACAGACCAATTCGGGTCTGCTTGCTTATCGTAACTTATAATAAATATATAAACAAATTTGAACACAAGAAGTAAAATAAAGTTTATTATTTCTTTTTGTGAAAGCTATTGAAAAAGCTCGATAGCGCAACAGAGCTTTTGATCCTCCTCTGTATATTTATTACTCAATAGCTTGGATCCACAACTTACGAACAAGTAGGTGAGATAAAGAAGAATATGCATTTTATAGCAGCTGTGACATGAGCATGAGAGGCTTGCCAACCTTGTTTACAACGAACAGCTGTTTCTAAGTGTACGACTGTGATATGCGCACAAGTGTGTAAGTTAACACTTAAGAATTGCACCAAAATAACGCTGTATAAGAAACTTGCACAATACTTATATTGACCCATTTACAACTAAGCACATCCCGCTGACACATATTGACCCATTTACAACTAAGCACATTCCGCTGACACATGAGTTCAGCGGCCTGACCGCAACGGTTAGCAGCGGTAACCTGACACTTGACTATGCTGCAAGTATCCGCGTTGTCGCTTATGCTGAGTCGGCTTGCCGACTGTAGCTTTGTAGTTTATTGATCCAAGTTTTAGGTTTAATTCCAATTCAATTTTATACCACAATTTAGTTCTGTACTTAACGTTTAACAATAAACATATATTGCTCCGGCTTTGCCGTTATAAAATACTTTCTTATTATTGATACAATCACTGAGCCACAAGGCCAGCGATACGAGAGTGAAGTGAAACTCCCAAAGTGATCATCGTAAGAAGATATCGTTTACATCGGCCGACTGTGCATCCCTTAATAGCGCAAGACGGCAACTTGATATTTGGCGCCCAACTCGTGGTAATAACGAAAGAAAATTACCCACGCGAGCGTTCGTTAAGAACGGAAACACGCTAACAAAAACATTACGTGATTGCTGACCTGCGTCAATACAGGCAGCAACAGTGCAACAAACTTCGCCCTCGTAAAAACACATAGGCAGAAGTGCACCGAAGATACTGAAGCTATCTGGACAGCGAAGACTGCGGCGTTGGAGCTTAATTCCCCTTTAGTAGTTGTCTTAGAATCATGTAAGTGGGCTTTCCTTAACTCTTTTCAAGTCAATTCAAAAGAAATTAATTAAATTAAAAAAGCGCATTATATTTTGCATTACCTATTACTCGATTATAAATCTATAAAGAGAAATAATAATAATAAGTTATACGGCATTGAGAGCTTTGATTGATAGATAAGCTAGATATTTGTCATTTGTATTTAAAGCTAATTGCAAGAACGCATATTATGTCGGCTTGCTTCCCACTCTATTCGTTAGTTGTCTTTACGTAACTTTGTAGTTAAACGCTCTGGCGTAACATGACACGCCAGCGTAGAGGAACTCACGCTTAATCATCAAAATATTGAATTGTTTATCTGTAGCGAAGGCATATGAGCTCTTCATTCTCACAATACAGAACGCCCGGCCACTGTTCAAGTGACTCAGAATCTGACTGTGACACTCAGGCCCTTATTCGCAGACCAAAACTGGATCCCGTTGTTCCCCAGCGCCTAGCAACATGAACGCTGAACAACTCAGGGCAATAATGCAGACGGCCATCTCCAGCGCCTTAGCTGAGCAAGCTGCTGCAAACCAACAGAGAGAACAAGAGTTAATTCAAAGAATTAACCAAATGTCTGAACAGATAGCGGCTGTGCGCATTACTACGCCAGAAGTGCAAACGTATGTGGCCATTGAAATAAACAATGAGATACGCTGCGACGAGCCACTTGACGCCGTCAAATGCTTGCCCGAGTTTACCGGAGCACAAGAATCTTATGTGTCGTGGCGGCAAGCAGCGCTGGCAGCGTATCAAATTTTCAAACCACATAATGGCAGTTCACGCCACTATCAGGCGGTTATCATTATCAGATGCAAGGTCAGGGGCCCTGCTGATGCAGTACTAGCTTCGTTTGGCACAGTATTGAACTTTGATGCGATTATAAATCGCCTCGTATTCACGTATAGTGACAAACGACCCATCCATGTAATAGAACAGGAGTTAGGCACCTTGAGGCAGGGGGGCCTATCGCTACTTCAGTATTACGACGAAGTAGAAAAAAAACTGACTTTACTGACCAACAAGGTTAATATGTCATATGAGCCAATTATGGCTAAAGGCTTATGCGAAAAATTCCGCGATGACGCATTGCGCGTTTTTATATCAGTTCTCAAACGCAACCTCACAGACGTGCTTTTCGCGGCTAAGCCAAAGGACTTACCCTCGGCACTCGCCCTTGCACAGGAGGTTGAATCTAACCATGAGAAATATGCCTTTGCGGCTAACTACGCTAGAAGTCAGGAGGAAAAAGAGCGTAGACCAAGCACTAAAGTGCAGAATAGCCAGCAGGGGGAGCCACAGTCAAATGGCCAGAAAAACCCACACTACAATAAGCAGGCCAGGACGCAAAGCCAAACCGATCAAAAGAGCGGCAGACAACAGAATAACAATACGGCACCAGTGCCCATGGAAGTTGACCCTTTCATATCGAGGATGCTACAGCCCTCACAAGCCCCCGCTTATGTAAACAATCTGATCGCACAAGTGCTCAGAGAAAGCAGCAAAGGGTAAACCACATTGCGCAGGGCGCACCAGGGGGGTCAGAGTCATATGCCACAGCCGCTGATAGCGCGGTGTCGCAAATTGACGACGATGGCAACAGCGATGCTGGTTCAGATGTGCTCAATTTTTTAGGAGCAAGTCCCTGCTACCTCTCATCCGACGAAGAGTAGCGGGGACTGACATGAAATTCCTCATCGATACGGGCGCGTCGAAAAATTTCATTCGACCATATGAAGGATTAAAAGGCGTTTGCCCGGTTGACAAAAATTTCACAATTCATTCAATCCATGGCACGACAAACATCACACAAAAATGCCTTGTGTCGATGTTCAATAGAAAAGCTACATTCTTTATTTTACCAGATTTGTCAACATTTGATGGCATCATAGGCCTTGACCTGTTAACACAGGTAGGAGCCTCACTTTGCTTAGCTTCAGGACAACTCAAGTGGGGTACGGAAGTCGAAAAAATCACCTTCCACACTTGTGCCAACGTAAATTTCACAAAAGTAGATTGTGCAGAGGCACCCCCATTAGTAAAAAGTTCTTTCTTAAAAATGCTAAAGACCAGACAAAAGGCTTTTGCAGACCCGGATGAAGCGCTGCCGTATAACACATCAGTCGTGGCTACCATTAGGACCACTGATGAGCAACCCGTCTATGCCAAGCTTTACCCATATCCAATGGGAGCAGCTGATTTCGTCAATAAAGAAATCAAAGATCTGCTAAAGAATGACATAATTCAAAAGTCCGTCTCACCCTACAATAACCCAATATGGGTAGTAGACAAAAAAGGCACTGACGAGGCGGGTAATAAAAAAATGAGATTGGTAATAGATTTTCGTAAACTTAACGAAAGAACGGTACCTGATAAGTACCCTATGCCAAACATCTCGATGATATTGGGAAATTTGGGCAAAGCCAAATACTTCTCAACATTAGACCTCAAGTCTGGTTATCACCAGATCATACTCGCTGAACGCGACCGCGAAAAGACCTCTTTCTCGGTAAACGGGGGGAAATACGAATTCAAAAGACTCCCTTTTGGACTAAAGAATGCAGCAAGCATCTTTCAAAGAACCATCGACGACATACTGCGAGAGCAGATTGGCAAGTTTTGCTATGTCTATGTCGATGACGTAATTATCTTCTCAGAAGATGAGGAATCCCACATTAAACATGTGGACTGGGTCCTAAAAAGTTTGCACGAAGCAAACATGAGGGTCTCAGTCGAACAATCGCGTTTTTTTAAGAAAAGCGTGAGCTTTCTGGGATTCATAGTCACCAGCGGAGGTGCCACGACAGATCCAGAAAAGGTTAAAGCAATACAGGAGTTTCCGGAACCTAAAACGCTGTTTGAGGTCAGATCATTTCTAGGCCTCGCAAGCTACTACAGATGTTTCATTAGGGACTTCGCTGCAATAGCAAGACCCATCGCGAAAATTTTAAAGGGCGAGAATGGAACAGTCAGTAAACACAGGTCTAGAAACATAAAGGTCCAATTTTTTGAAGCGCAGCAACGGGCGTTTCAGAAGTTGCGTAATATTTTGGCATCCGAGGATGTGATGCTCAGGTACCCCTACGAAGCCTTTCGATCTAACGACCGATGCTTCGGCCCACGGCATAGGTGCGGTTTTGTCTCAGGAGGGTCGTCCTATAACAATGATTTCGAGAACATTGAAGGACTGTGAGGTTAACTACGCAACAAATGAAAGAGAGCTATTGGCCATTGTATGGTCACTTGCCAAATTAAGGCACTATTTATATGGGGTGAAAGACATTAACGTCTTCACTGACCATCAACCCTTGACCTTCGCAGTTTCGGAATCCAATCCAAATGCGAAGATCAAAAGGTGGAAAGCGCGCATCGACGAGTCTAATGCGCGACTCTTCTACAAACCCGGCAAGGACAATCTGGTTGCGGATGCCTTATCGAGACAACAGCTCAATGCCTTAGATGAACAAGGGGTGGAGTCCTGTGCAGCAACGATCCACAGTGAGGTCTCTCTCACCAACACCATTGAGTCAACAAGCAAACCCTTGAACTGCTTTCAAAACCAAATAGTGTTGGAAGAGGCGCGTTTCCACTTAAAACGAAGTTTCATTCTGTTTGGGAATAAGAAACGTTACTTGATCAACTATACTTGCATTGAATCATTGCTAGAGGAACTCGCAGATGTAGTTTCACCCAAATGCGTAAATGCCCTCCACTGTTATTTGCATACGCTTGCAATGGTACAGGATGCAATGACTTGCATCGATAAGTTTTCTAAATTTGCTGTTGTCAGCTGAAGCCAGCCTTAATGCAACTGATGAACTTTTTCCCAAAAGCCAGATCTATTTACTGTGGCAATGAACCGTCATTGAATTCAGAAACAATCGTGGCTATGCTTGCAAACAACTATGGGGTCAGCATTTCAAATGCACCACCATTACATAGCGTCTCGAATGGACAAGTTGAGCGCTTTCACAGCACTCTATTAGAGCTAGCCAGATGCCTAAAGATCGATAAAGGTATAAGTGACACCGTAGAAATCATTTTACTGGCTACAACTGAATATAATAAGTCGATCCATTCGGTCATCGACAAAAGACCAGCTGACGTGGTTCAGGCGCACCCAGACGAGCCACAAGAGAACATACAAAACAGGATCAGAGACGCCCAGACGGCGCTCAGAGCTAGGGAGAACGCCAAACGGCAGAATAGGATCTTCGACGTTGGTGACAAAGTTTTGGTCAAGTCTAACCGAAGGCTCGGGAACAAACTCACACCTTTATGTGATGAGAAGGCCGTTGAAGCAGACCTAGGGACCGAGGTCCTCATTAAAGGGAGGGTGGTCCACAAGGACAACTTGAGGTAATCACCACGAGAAAAAGGCCCTTGAAGTTTTTTCTTATAATACCAATCTGTTTAGCCGCTTGGCTCGCTTCTTCCAATTAATTATAAGACTAAGATATTAACGCTTGCCCTCAGTTTAAGTTCTGGTGGTGGTGGGTTAACCAATATTAAAACACAAAAATAGCTAAAAATCCCATTCCACAGGTTTGAACTAATTCTCATCTTGTCCCTGTCCCTGGCTTCGGCGCGCGTCACCGATTATTCAAACGCTAGGTACATCCCGATAGTGGATGGACGAATCCTGGTGTGGGAGGATTTCGCCTACGTTAAACACTCGGCGAATCTTTCAGAATATGCACGGGTCGTGGAGGAAACGGTCAGTTTGCTTGACATGTTCCCACAATCTCACATGAAGAAGCTCCTAAAGGTGGACACAGCTCACCTGCAGGACCTGCTGGAAGCGTTGGGCGTACACCATAGGGTGGCTAGGAGTTTGGACTTCCTAGGGTCCATGCTGAAAGTAGTAGCAGGCACTCCGGATGCCAACGATTTAGAAAGAATAAGATTTACAGAACAACAACTAATACATGAAAACAATAGACAAATAGAGATTAATTCTGAAGTACAAGACCAAGTTAATAAGCTTACAATTACTGTCAATCAAATTCTCAAGGCCGCGAAAAACACACAAGTAAACACTGAACACTTGTATGAAACTCTATTGGGTAGAAATAGGATGCTGATGATGGAATTGCAAAATTTAATGCTTGCAATATCATTAGCAAAAGCAAACATTGTAAGCCCGAACATTTTAGACCATATTGACTTGAAATCAGTTTGGCTTGAGGAGCCCACCGACACCCCCATAGCAGAACTTTTATCCGTTTCGTCCGTTAAGGTACTACAATCCAACAACGCTTTATACTTCATTATTAGGTTCCCAAAAGTTAAGCTAGCTTGTAAGAAAATCACAATTTATCCCGTCATTCAGAAAGGCGTAATACTGCGAATAACAGACAACACCGTGGCAGAGTGTGATGGAAACGTTCACGCTCTCGAAAACTGCACCGCATCCCCTGGAGCGACGTTCTGCAGACTCTCAAAGGAAAGCTCATGCGCCAGACAGCTACACGCCGGGGGGGTGGCTAACTGCGATACCCAGCCTAGCAACCTGGAGCCAATTACTCAGGTGGACGAAGGGATGCTAATTATCAACGACAAGCTAGCAGAAATGCAAGTTGATAACGGCCCTAAGACCTGGCTCCAAGGCACACACCTCATTACGTTCGCTGATTGGGCTAACGTAAATGGAACTCTTTTCATAAACCATAATAACATCTTGGATAGAATCCCAGTAACGGCGAACTCTCCACTGCTGAACATTACGGCCAGCCGAGATATACTAAGTCTTCCATATCTCCATCTATTGAACGAACGTAATGTGGAGGCAATTCAACAGTTCAGGGAGCAAATCAATGAGGACCGGGCCTACCGAGTGTCGTTCATAGCAGGAGCTATCTGTTGCGCAACCGTTTGTATCGGGTTGACACTTTGGCGAATCACCAAGAAGAGGAAGACTGCAAGGCGGCTGAGAGAGGTGATTGCCGGCATAGGGTCGACCGAGGACGGTCATAAACTCGAGGGGGGAATAGTTAACACTTAAGAATTGCACCAAAATAACGCTGTATAAGAAACTTGCACAATACTTATATTGACCCATTTACAACTAAGCACATCCCGCTGACACATATTGACCCATTTACAACTAAGCACATTCCGCTGACACATGAGTTCAGCGGCCTGACCGCAACGGTCAGCAGCGGTAACCTGACACTTGACTATGCTGCAAGTATCCGCGTTGTCGCTTATGCTGAGTCGGCTTGCCGACTGTAGCTTTGTAGTTTATAGATCCAAGTTTTAGTTTTAATTCCAATTCAATTTTATACCACAATTTAGTTCTGTACTTAACGTTTAACAATAAACATACATTGCTCCGGCTTTGCCGTTATAAAATACTTTCTTATTATTGATACAATCACTGAGCCACAAGGCCAGCGATACGAGAGTGAAGTGAAACTCCCAAAGTGATCATCGTAAGAAGATCGGCCGACTGTGCTTCCCTTAATAGCGCAAGACGGCAACTTGATATTTTGTACACTGTACTCAATATATATAAAACTGACACTTTATCTCACAACGAACAGCTTTACGACCCCTTTTAATGTTTGCATTATTGTTTGCTTATGATAATGCGATGCTACTTCTGCAGAATCCAACATACTCCCCCTATTGGAAGCCTGACTTTGAAATGACTCCTTAAGGGGCTGCAGACACAACTTGTTTACGGCTCTGAGAATGATTCCAGACGTGGTCCTCAGATCAGATTCATAAGATACTCCATCCTTCCCAGGAATCCGAATTACTACCCTACCCAGCGGCAAAGACAATATAAACGGTAAGATGAGTAACGCCCATATATTTGAATGCGACGAAAAATTTCTAGCCTGACTTTTCATCTGGCTTGTCCCATTTCAAACAACGTGCCAACTGACTGGCTCTTCGCTCTCCTAAAGCCAGACAAACGAATGCTTAAGTCCCGGCTTGTTAATGCTGACACGAGCAACGAAGTAAGTCGCCAGCTTGCCTTCGGCAAAGCTGGTCGATGGGGTTTTGCGTCGTTTTGTTTTAGAATTACATTGATCGAATAAGTTGTATACTACTGATCCACGCATTGTTGCTTTTGCTTTATGCATGCTTTCTATAAATAATATATTACCCTAGATACTATTGAAAATTTTTAAGAAAAATTTAGTTATTAAATAATATTATTACTAAGCGAACCTTGTGCAACAACTATCTTCAAAAAGTGGATACGTAATTTGATGTTACTTTTATTTTTACACAGCTTATGCTGGAGAGAAGTTCTTGTCTCAGCAAATAGTGTGCAAGCAATGAATTATGCATTCATATTAACCATTTAGTGTCGACTAATTGGAAAAAAATAAAATTATTGTGGAAGGCTGAAAGCTTCCGATTTATTTGAATGGAAGATTAGAACAATTGCAAGTCAGCTTTGTTTATGATAAAGCTTATTTTCTTAAAGCTGAAAAGCTCGCGGTGGTCTTATGCTGCGAATCAGCTGTTTTTATGCTAAACTTTCTTTCCTTAAAGTTCAAAAGCTTGCGAGGGCGGAGTTATGTTTACGTTAGGAATTGCGCATGAGAATCTGGGTCTTTAATTAACGTTTAGGAATTGCACATGAGAATCTGGATTATTAGCTTACGTTATGGATGGTGCTTGAGAATCTAGATCTGATTATTAGCTTACGTTATGGATGGTGCTTGAGAATCTAGATCTTTACGTTAAGTGGTTGCGCTGTTATGTTTATGTTAGAGCAAGGAGTCTAGATCTTTATATTAGCAAAGCCGCAGCTGCGCGTTAAGTGGACGTAATGATTGAAACGGGTCTAATAAGTGTGAAAGGGCTAAGTAATTGGAATAGGGACTTATTCTGAAATATTGTTTATGATTTAAATAAGAATTGCCTTGCGGGCTGGGTGATAATTCCTCCCTTTCTTAGAAAGAATCGTGCCCGATTCTTAATGATTTCATCTTAATGATTCGTTTAATTGATTAAGTATGTCAAGCTCCGTTTCTGGGGTTTGATTGTTATGGTGATTTCGATTACTTGACCATTTTAATTTTAATATTGTGAGGGGTATTAATTTTATTAAAGGGCAACGTTTAAGAAGCTTTATTATAATATAACTAAAAATTAGTATAAATAAAAAAAAGGTTGTTATTGAATGATACTTTCTAATTTTATAACAAATTTTGAAAACATATTTGTATTTTCTAATTGAAGTTTAGTGTTATTAGTGAGTTGACATTAACTAACTAAGTATTATAGTTTGTGAATTTATTGTGTTTTACATAGTTAAGGATTTTTTTTTCATTTCAGATATTTTTATACAACTCGTAAATTTTTAATTAAGGAGATTTACAAAAGAAAAATAATGTGGGCAAAACTATTATAAATTTCTCTTTTACAATTTTCGATGAGATAAAACGTGTTATTACATTTAGCAATTTTGTCGTTTACAAAAGATTTTCCATCTGTCTGGGATATGGCTTTAGCGTGGTATAACTTACTTATAATTAATAGTAGGGTATTTTATAACGAGAAAGAAGTGCTATCTTCGGCACACCGAAGATTTAATACCCTTGCAGAACCAACCTTTTCAAAATGCTCATAGTGCTTTGCCCGTATCTAAGAAGCACAGGGAAAATAGTTAATGCCAAGTATGGTTAAGATATCTTGAAAAACAAAACAGGTTTCCATACAACAACTTAGTTTTCGACCGATCGTTCCTATGGCAGCTGTATGATATAGTAGCCCGATGTGAATAAGATATTGCATAAGTGGAGGGAGCATAGTAAAACTAATAAATGCCGAGTTTGGTCAAGATATCTTGAAAAACAAAAAAAATTCCATATAACAGCATAATTTTCGACCGACATAAAAATTTTCCATACAAAAACTTTATTTTCGACCGATCTTTCCTATGGCAGCTATATGATATAGTTGTCCGATCTTAATAGGATTTTGCATATATATGAAGAGCGTAGTAAAACTAATAAATACCGAGTTTGGTGAAGATATCTTGAAAAACATAAAAATTTTCCATACAAAAACTTACTTTTCGAATATTGTTCCTATGGCAGCTATATGATATAGTTGTCCGATCTTAATAGGATTTTGCATATATATGGGGAGCGTAGTAAAACTAATAAATACCAAGTTTAGTCAAGATAACTTTAGAAACAAAAATGTTTTTCATACAAGAACCTACTTTTTGACCGATCGTTCCTATGGCAGCTATATGATATAGTGGTCCGATCCAGCTGGTTTTGACATATGAACTGCGTGCAACAGAAAGAGGGAATTCTGCAAAGTTTCATAAAGATAGCTTTAAAACTGAGAGACTAGTTCGCATAGAAACAGACAGACGGACAGACGGACATGGCTATATCAACTCGGCTGTTGATACTGATCAAGAATATTTATACTTTATGGGGTCGGAGATGTCTCCTTCTATGCGTTACACATTTCACGACAAAATTATAATACCCTCTGCAAGGGTATAAAAACTATGATTAAACCATGATTAAGCATTATTAAGCATTAAACAATCAAAAAAGAGGAAATGTCTAAAAGATCGATTATAGTGATATTTAGTGTTTTGTGATTGAATATATTAATCATGTCTTGTTTATTTAAAATTTTTGGGTTTAATATTCTGGCTTTGGAAAATGTGATGGTATCCAGCAGATTTTGTAGGTCAAATGACAATAACTTAAGTCGATATTTTTTCAAAAGTAATTCCTGATTTAATTTAGTGTCTCTTAGAAGATTTGTGATTTTAGTTACTTTGAAAATTGCAGAATTAATTTGATTTTGCTTAACAAGTTCATTGATTTTTGATTGAATAGTTATCATGTCATCATGGTCTGGTGTTCCTGGGATCCATTTATAAATGGTACCTTGTTCATTGATACTCCGTTTGGCAATGTTATGAGTTGTAAGATGAGAAAGGAGTGTTTTGATTAAATTCTATTCCATAGTTACTTTCCAATCAATGGTATTGTTTTCGTTTTTAAAGAATTTTAATTCTTTTTCAAAAATATTGTTATAAAAACTTAGATGATTAGTAACGTGAAAACCCTCTCCGTATGCTTCGTATAAAGGAGATTATCTGTATCCTCAAGAAGGATATAGTCATCATTTGAATAATTAACGCAAAACGTCAATAAAACAGATAAAATACATAAAAGGTGCATTCTAAAAATACATAAAAAAAACATAACAGGTTAGAATTTGATATTATCTTTATGAATAATACGATCCCTATTGATTATTTTAACTCTATTTGCTAAGTCTTCTTTAACTACCTGTTTTTTTAATCTCATAAATTATTTCACCTTCCTGGTAATTTTTTGGTGACCTCACGAATTTCGCAATAGCCTATGCGTAGCTTAAGGTTTTTGTATAATGTTGGCCAATTATAGTATTTAGGAATTTGCTTAAGACGTTGTGTTTTTATGTCGTATTCTATATTATGTTTTGTTTTGTTGAATATTTCATATTTTTCGTGAATTGTTATGTTGTTTATTGGAAATAAGTAATTGTTGTTTAAATTGGTTCAATGGTTTTTTTTATACCCTGAACCCATTAAAAATGGGTAAACAGGGTATATTGTATTTTTGCAAATGTATGTAACAGGCAGAAGGAAGCATCTCCGACCCCATAAAGTATATATATTCTTGATCAGCATTAATAGCCGAGTCGATCTAGCCATACCCGTCTGTCTGTCTGTCCGACTGTCCGTCCGTGTGTATGAACACAAGGATATCAGAACCTATAAGAGCTAGAGACATTTTCTGAAATTTTAGCTGTAGGTCCTCCTAATGCCCGCGCAGATCGAGTTTGTTTCCGATATTCGATAACTTGCCCCGTTTCCATGTAATCGATAAAAATCGATATCTAAATCTGGTTTTTGAGCAATTTCGGTAAATACTATGAGCTAGAGTCACTAAACTTGACATGTAGCTTCTGGAATAGTATATACATATAGATCAAGTAACTTTCATTTTATACCTATCGCCACCTCCCCGCTACCACCGAAAAGCTATAAATCAAGTTAATTATCGAACTTGTATTGCTCATCAATTTAAACCACAATTTATATGCAATTGTATTTTTGAGTATACACAAATATTCTTTATTCTATTCTACAATACGGTGTACTGTCGAAAATTTCATTAAGATCGGTTAAAAAACTCAAAAGTTATGTCGCACGTGATAGCAGCATATCTGCTGCGCAAATTCCAAGAATTTCTGTATACGTGCACACACACACACATTCATGCGCTTCTGCTTTTAATTCTATCAACAGCATTGCAGTTGCGATTGTATGGTTTTCTGTGCTGCTATTTGAATTCGTTTTTTTCTCATTAAGACTTAATTGTTGGTGTGGCTATAGAGTAGAGGCAGCGGAAAATAGCGTGATGATCAGTTACGAGTTAGAACCCTACCGCCACAAAGGTATAAATCAAGTTAACAACCCAACTTGTATTGTCCACCAATTTAAGCTACAATTTTAATGCAATTGACTTTTTGAGAATACACAAATATTCCATAGCACTAGTCTAGAAAATTTCATTAAGATCGGCTAAGAAACAAACAAAAGTTATGTGTATTAGACAGCTGCGCACGTGTTGTTAGCAGCAGCTAGCGCAAATTGCAAGAATTTCTGTGTACATGTACACACACACATTCATGCGCGTCTTCTTTCAATTCTATCAACAGCCCAGCGGACCAACATGCGAGCCTTTAGCGAGAGTCTCGCAAAATGCTCACAAATGAGCTCGTATGTGAGCAGAAAACGAGTGGGATACATTTTTATCGCAAAACACTCGCACACGAGCGTGGCAGTGAGATCTTTGCGATAAAAATGCGTGCACAGTAGAGAGAATAGTGTGTTGTTTTTGTTTCAAATATTAATCGTGTTCAGAGAGTGCAACATCGTCAAGAGAGAGAGAGAGTAAAAATGACGCGGCATTCGGATGCTGTGTTGTCTTTGTTGTTGTTTCCTACTCAGCCCGAAAAATATGTGTATTTTGGGGGTTGAAAAATTGCTTTGTTCTCTTTTCTATTCTCCGCCGAAGCGAGCAAACACGTGGGTTAAGTGAAAATTGGATTTCTGTAGGGAGGTAAGTAATTAACAAGTGTTTATTAATAACTAAACTATTCCCTATTGCCCCGAAAGTGCTGAAAAGACGTACGACAAATTCATTAGGAGCTCCTGGCGCCAGATAATAACGGATGATGTTGCAAGACAATGCTCCTGGCGTGGGACGGAGAAAATAAAATTAAAATAAACATACATATATAGTTTTTTTCTTTCATTAATAGTTTTAAATTAAACTAATTTATTTATGTATTAACTTTTATTATAATTATAAGATTGCCAAAGAAATGAATTTTAAATTTAAATCAAATAGAATGTTATTTATTTTTTAAATAAAATTTGAATTGAAAATGAATATTAAAAAAAAACATTAACCAACATTTTTATGGGAACAAAATGGGCATTAAACAAAAAAAAGTTTCGCAAACCATATTTCATGCAGTTTGCATATCTCTTAAGATAATTTTTTAATATAGCTACCGGCTTAAAAAAAATATTTTTTTTAATCAAAAACGTATCCCAGAAAATATTTTATAAGACTCGTTAGAAATATCAGAAAAGGCTCGCAAAACATATCACAAAAGGCTCGCTAGCCGTATTTCTGGCGACAATCGTAAATGAAACTTTGACTGCCACAAACTGAACGACATATGATTCATATTGCTATCGTTTTCCGATGCGATTGCGCGAGTTTTGTCGGGTAAAGTCTCGCATTTCACCAGTTTGCGATATCATTTGCGACAGTTTGGTCCGCTGGGAGCATTGCAGTTGCGATTGTATTGTTTTCTGTGTTGCTATTTTACTTGGTATTTTTCTCGTCAAGGCTCAATTATTGGTGTGGCTATTGAGTAGAGGCGGCGGAAAGTAGCGCGGTCAGTTACGAGTTCGAACCCTGCCGAGGAAACTATTTTGTTTTTTTTTGCTGGTGTGGCTGTTGTGCAGAGGCGGCAGCAAGAAATGCGGTCAGTTGCAAGTTGGCGCTACGCGGTATTTCGCTTTAGCAGTAATAAAAATAAATAAAAAAAAAAAAGGTACCTCGATAGGGTTCCAACTCGCAAAACACACCAGACTGATTGCCGCCGCCTCTACTCAATAGCCACAACCATAATTAAGTCTTAATGAAAAAAAAAAAACGATTAAAGCAACAGCACAGAAAACAATACAACCGCAATCGCAATGCTGTTAGAAGAATTTAATTTAGACGCGCATGAATGTGTGTTTGCACATTCATATAGAAATTCTTGCAATTTGCGCTAGCTGCGCCAACCACGTGGGCAACCAAAAACCGTTTTCTTTAATAACTCTTGTGTTTCTTAACCGATTTTGATGAAATTGTCAACAGTAGATTTTATTGTACTATAGAATATTTGAATATTCTCAAAAAGTCAATTGCATTAACATTGTGGCTTAAATTGATGGGCAATATTAATTCGTTTATTTACTTGATTTATAGCTATGAGGTAGTAGCGGGGAGGTGGTGGTATATGTATATTGACATTGATATATATATATAAATACTACTCTGGAAGCTCGTAAAAACAGAACTAAGTGTATTGGAGTGTAGCGCAACGATTACAAATAGTAATAGCAACAGAAACTGCTAACAACCATAATAATTAGATTATTTCAACAGTAGATGAGCTGCGGAAGTCACAAGTTACATATTAATAAATATGGTAAGAAATTGTAATTCATATTTATAATCAATATGCCTCTCGACAAGTTTGGTCATTATTTAAATGATAAGCTACATTCAAAGCATTAAAAAATTTAAATTAAAAATGTATCAGGATTATACATAGATTTAGATGAGAATCTCAATACTCAGAAAAATCGAATGAAAGGCTTTTGATAAATAACGATGACTTACTGGTAATAGTGTATGTTAATGAAAAAATATCAAAGCTGAAATCAAATCAACCAAATATGATTTTATTAAATGGATAGAAAATGTTACTGAAATTAATCAATGATATTATTAAGAAGATAATAATCTTAATAGTTTTGCCGTTAAAATAGTAAAATTGTATTAAGAGAATGAAAAAGTTTATTTGTATCTTGTTTTATTAAATCCAATGTATGTCTGTCCTATTTTGGCTGTATTTTCCCAGTCTTTTCGTGTTCAAAGCTAGTCACAGACTGCCCTTAACACTAATGCTTAACATACTCTGTTGCCTACATGGGTCCTGCTGCCAGAGTGACCGTGTGTACTTCTGATAATACATGCTATTGATAACGTGACGTCACTATCCTACTACAACTCTGCCATCCTGACAGTCGTATCCCCTGAAAACATTTTTTTTATTTTTTACTTCTTAATTTAACCCATGAAATCCTTCTACATCTTTCAATAAACATCTATCGTTTTTAAGCACTTTCGCTATCACATATGGTCCTTTGTGTTTTAGGAATAACTTTCTATGGTACCCCTACCGTACTATCAAACTTCTTTACCATCACAAAATCCCCGTTTTTGAATTTATTCTACCGTTTTTATCATATTGGCTTCGTTGTAAGCTTGTGCTTTTTTCTGGTTGTCTGCTGCCTCATTTATAATTTCTGTTAAAATGTTCTCGTCTAGTGCTTTTATAAATTCTTCTGGCTTTTCTTTTAATTCATTTATCACTTGACCTTTTTGTTCAATAGCTTTTCTTTTGCATTAATTATCTTTGTCGCATAAAGGCGTAAAAATTTTCTGAATCCATCGATCATAACAAAAAGATTTATTTTGAATCTACCAGAATCTACTGGCCCATAATGATCTGCATGTATTGTATCAAATAGCTTGTTGCCTTTTGGAATACTGTTCAGTAACCCCTCTCCCTTTCCAGTTTTCGGAGCATAAGCTATACATTTTAAACAATTTTCAATATGCATCGCTGATTTGTGTTTTGTTTTTGGATACCAATAACTTTTCCCGATTATGTCCACCGTTTTATCCCTACCTATGTGGCCTATTACATTGTTGTATTTTCTACATAACGTGGTCTTTCATTACCTCTGGAACATAAAATAATATTCAGTTATCATTTGTTTTCCTATAAACTGTACCGTTCCTCTTTTCAAACATTTTTTGTTAAGAACTTTCTAATTGTTTTTAAAGTGTCTATCAGTGACAATTTTCTCCTACGTATTCCTTCTAGGTATATGCCAAACCTGCATAATGCATAAATTATCGCGAGTGTTTGCAGTTCAAAACTATGATACTTTGATCCAGGCTCCCTCTTCGGCTTACGGCATTCTTTGGCTAGGTGACCTCTCGCATTACAATTATGATAGCGCATTTCCTTGCTGTCGAAATTCTTCCTTGACGTCGACAGCGATGTGCTACTTTTATCTTCGGTTCCCATAGACGCTGTAGCATTCCAAAAGGGTATACATGCCCTACATGCCCTACATGCCCTTGTGCCCTACTCAAGAGGTCACTAGCTTCGTGCGGTTGATGTTTTAACACAGAGGTGAAGAGATTCGGAGGGCGTGCACTTCTAGCGTTGCTCTAAGCTATGCTCGTCGGATTTGGCATGGGTCTTTTCCTCTTCCCTTCACATATCACTCCTTTTGTGCTCAGAGAGGTTAAGTGCACTGACTGTATACTAATAATATGATGGTCCAATAGTGTGTATTCGAGCGGTACCCACGTACCGAATAAAAGTAGGCTAGGGTGGTTCCAGCATTCATCATACCGATGACGGACCTTACTATAAAATTTATCTATACATTTAAATTAATTAAAGTAAACTTCAAATATCAATCGCAAGAACCAAATGAGAATGATTTACTTTTGTGCATTCTCTAACTAAACTAACGTGCAACAGAGCCGTGTTTACTTATGAAATATAACCATACTGGTACACAATCATTCCGAGTGCGATAAACCCGATTAAATAATTCGTTCGCCAATAAAAGGCCGTACTCACTTTAAGTTAGACTTAGACTTGTCACTCACGCTTATATCCATCGGTGCAGGTTCGTTGGGCCCATCGAAGTTGCAATTGATGTGGTGTTTCGAAATTATCTATTGCTGTGCATAAAAAAAATTATTTAAACGGAAATCGCTGCTATTATGTACTCACAGGAAATTCGTAGATGAAAGTTACATTAAGATAATAAAAAAAATCGAAATCTAATAATCTAAACTCAGATCGGCTGTGCAACATACAACATCAAACAACTGATAATCCTATGCGGCTCGATCTAGGCTATAATCGATGGTGGTTAATTATATTTCGTTTCCAGATAACGACTTCTTGTGCACTCCTTTGTGGACTGCACTTCTTCTCTCCTTGTGTCACGTCTACGCTTTACGTCACCAAGCTTGGCTATAATCTACCAAGTAAGATAAAGTACGCACGACACAACTACTTGATCGTTCTTGATCGGTGCAAAGTTCTGGTTGAGCCAATTGCGCCTGTGAACTGAAGCTTAGTACTTTGCCGAATAAACGCCGATGTAGTGGCGGTAGTTAAGTATGGGACTCATTCGGCCGGTCGCCGGCAGATGGCTGAGGTTGGTGGCCGCTGCTGACGCTCCCTTTTCAATCTCTATGTCGCGTTCGCGAGTATTGCTTAACGTTGGTCTTCAATTTTTTGTATAACCGAAAAAGTGTAACACGTGTAATCTTAAATAATGTTAATACAAACAAGAGAAGACAATATGCGTCCGTTACGTTTGTTCGATTTCACAGCGCAAGACGAAGTGAACGAGGCGACCGCGTGGGTAGCTCACTTTGGCTATGCAACTGCTGCGCAACGCCAGCTACATTTGTCGCTTGTGATATTTAACAGAACTATGGCGTGATTGCTTGTCTTATTCTTTGATGTATTTTCTTGTCGCTTTATGCATCAGGTGCGAATGTAAACTGGTGCGGGAGGCTGCAAATAACACAATAGCCGATGCTTGAGAGCGAGGCGACATTAGGCTCACCGCCGAGAGATAATACTCTACTTTAGCTTGGTATTTATGACTTAATATTAAAAGTAGATTCAAACCTACTGGCACAAAACGCTCGAAGAATTTGCATCGGTTCTGTAGAACATTGAATGCGTGCCTGATCACCCAGGATCACGCAGGATTTGTGAAGGGATACCCTCGATTATTCGTTCTCTGACATCTCTCCGCCATATGCTAAAATGAGTTGTTCAAACAACTGGTCCTCTGGTTCCAAGATGCGTGTCGCATTTGCATGTAGTCAGCGCTGCGCGTTGACCTTAAGCTTTGCTAGTAGTAACAAACGCAAATATGCTGCGTTCCGTACTATCAAAATTCTTAATCATCACAAAATTTCATTTTTAAATTTATTCTTCTGTTTTCATCATAGTTGGTTTTATTGTAAGCTTGTGCTTTTTTCTGGTTATAATTTCTGTTAAACTTTTCTCGACTGGAGATTTTATTAATTATTCTAGCTTTGCTTTTAATTCATCTACCACTAGACCTTTTTGTTCAATAGCGAACAACATTTTACTTGGTACTGCTTCATGCTCCTATGCTGTGTATTGTTAAGTGCATATTCTACTTTTTCTTTTACTAAGTGTATTCCCTTTCTGGCTTTACAAGCATTGCTATCATTGGTCCAAGACTTCTTTTTATTCTCTCAACCTGGCCGTTTGCCTGAGGCGAACCCGTTGTAATTTTTATGTGCTCAATTTTTCAGTCCGTTACAAAATCATCGAATTCATTAGAAGTGAAACAACTACCTCGATCCGAAATTATGCACTTTGGCCTACTATACGATCGAAAATAGTCCTTTAATGCGGCAATTACTTCTTTTGCATTAATTGTCTTTGTCGCATAAAGGCGTAAAAATGTTGTGAATACATTGATCATAACAAAAAGATGTTTTTTGATCTACCAGAATCTACTTGCCCACATGCATTGTATCCAATAGTTTGTTGCCTATTGGAATACTGTGCAGTAACCCCTCTCCCTTTCCAGTTTTCGGTGGATAAGCTATACACTTTAAACAATTTTCAATATGCATCGCTGATTTGTGTTTTGTTTTTGGGTACCAATAACTTTTGCAAATTATGTCCACCATTTTATACCTACCTATGTGCCCTATTTCATTGTTGTATTTTCTTCATAACGTGGTCTTTCATTACCTCTGGAACATAAAATAATATTCAGTTATCATTTGTTTTACTATAAACTGAACCGTTCCACATTTCAAACATTTTTTGTTAAGAACTTTAGAATAGTTTTTTAAGTTTCTGTATTTTTAAATCTTTTGCTTGAATCTATTTGTTTCAATTATCAATACGTTGGTACTGATGCTGAGGGCATCTAAGTGTTGCATTCGATTACCTGCTCAATGAGTCAGCTCATCACAATCATAATTTAGGAGCTATAATGCCCATCGGGCTATACGCGGGTTAAGCTTAACTTTGTTCAACGTTGACGTCAATGATTTATGCAAAACCTGCGTAATGCATTGTTCACATATGAACACGTGATACCGAGTCTCACTCAGACCCTCGGTAAAAATATATCTCACACCATATTGTACAACTGCAGCCAGCAGCATAAAAATAGATAGCGTACCTGTGGTCGCTTAAGATTCTTAGAGCGACCTACGCTAAGAAATATCATGTTAGAATAATAAGTAGCAAGGGTGAGAAAGATACCCTAATTAAACAGTTTATGACCGCTGCTGCCGATAATGCATCGACAGCAGGCCTAAAATAAGACACTCTGTTAGTATATAAGACCTAGGATTCGTAAGAATAAAACAGTATTTTACAAGTACTCAACGTGGATAGATCCATTTGGGCTTTCGAGCAGTGCCGTCATTACGGCACGCAGAAGTAAGACCTTTGAGCAGTGCAGGCATTGCGGCACGCCGAACTAATAAATTTCGAGCGGTGCAGCCAAGAGCAGCACGCCTAACCAAAAAACCTATCGGGCGGTGCAGACAAGAGCAGCGCGCCGAACAGAACACCAGATAGCAAAGGAGAGCGACAGATCCATGCTAAAAGGTGACCAAGCCACATCCAGAGGGCAAACTCTTCAAGAAGCGCTACGAAAACAAGAAGGGGTAAAAGCAGCTAAACGACGCCTACGTCCTTAGTCGAAAGGCCGAGGAGGAAAATCTGGTGCCAAAGCTCCCAAAAAAGACGAGCGGTCCAGAAGACCAGACTGCAAGAAGAGATTGGCAGAGCTCCGCTTAAGAGATCAAGGCCCATCCAGAGGGTAAACTCTTC
Organism: Drosophila montana; assembly: GCF_035044405.1. Classification (NCBI taxonomy): domain Eukaryota; kingdom Metazoa; phylum Arthropoda; class Insecta; order Diptera; family Drosophilidae; genus Drosophila; species Drosophila montana. The sequence goes on from NW_026997040.1 coordinate 44,356, forward strand.
AAGAAGTACTCCTTCCACTACCCATACCGTCTGTGCTTCTAAACGTGAGGCTCAAGCAAACTTCACGTTAGGGAATTTTGATTACAAATAATATTGTGAAACACATAAACAATAAAATGAGAGTGCGATCGCCTGGCAATAACAAAAAAAAAAAAACAAAAATAATATATACAATATTTCTATAAAAAAAAAATTTTTTTTATACAGTCCATTGTAGTAAAAATTAAAATTAGAAATTATTATGCACGCAATATATAATAAATTTTTATGTATTTAAACAGCAAAAAAATGTCGATGCCAAACAATGAGCCAAAAAATGACAATGCCTATATCAGGGATAAGAGAAAAGAGGGCAGATGGCCAGGTAGAGGAGATAAACAAATATCTAGACGATACGCAGGTAGACATTTGGGAAAAAATAGTGAAATGTTTAGGTTAAGAAAAACAAATATAATATTTCTTTGGGAAGAAATACAAAAAATATATACAATTATTTAAGGGAATTTCTTGACAGTAACTTAATGTTTGATAGGGAAATTAGAAAGCTAGGATTCGACGTACAGAACACGATAGAAAAACTAGTAGAAGAGATTCAAGAAAGTGGTTAATCAAAAATTGGAGGAGCTACCAATGCTCCCAAAAATGCAGGTACACACCTTTTATGGGGGTTCCAAAGAGTGGGATATTTTTGCCGAGTTGTTTAAAGAGTTGGTTCAATCAAGAGAGGATTTGCGTTCTGCGAGAAAATTGTTATTGAAACAACAAAAGAATTAGATGGAAGGGAAACAGTAACCGTAACGTGTAAGGATGAAAAAGAGTTAGGAGAATCAAAACCACAAGAGATGGCACGGTTTCTACACTTAGAAATACACAGCTCAAGCAAAGTTATGGAAATTTCTTAGGAGAGTATGTGGACCTAGGAAATAGCGTCGAGTCCAACCAAAATAAAACTAATTTCGTAGGTGTGTCAAGGAAGCTAGATCAAGATTTCCTAAAAGGCGACAAAAACTTAATATTATTAAAAGTAATAAGATGGTTATAGACTAGCATAAAACTTGAAATTCAGATGCATGGATTCACGTATGCATAAGAGAAAGCATACACAGGTGTGGTATATAATAGAGGAAAGGACAATAATGTCAGGGTAGTAAAGATAAAATTACAGGATGGAAGTTCCACAAGAACAGTTACCAAAGTGTGCTCGCCTATTAACATATAGCCACACGACAAAAAAGAACATTTAGAAAATACTATGGAAAATAAAGTAATAGCTATTAAAAAAATGAAAAAATCCAGTGGGATAAAATTATCCCGACACTTGCAAAGGTTTTAATCCATTAGGTTGGCTATCCCCAGTTACAGTTGTAGGAAAATTATGGCTGATAAATTAAGATTGAGATGACAAAGATACAAAGTTAAGGAACTCAGAAAAGCAAATATAATGTTACTTAAGCAAGAACAGACAAATCAATTTTTCAATCAATAAAAGAAATTAAAACAAAGAGAAAAATACTACGATTAAACCCATTTTTAAATCTTAAGAGTCAGAGGTAGACATCAAAATTCAAAAATTAAGGAGAGTTACACACTGCTATAGGTAGAGGAAATATTTATACAGAATAAACTCATCACAAATGCAAAAATACTATTGTTCAGTAGGCAAACTTCTCAGCTAATTAAATTTGTAAGTACCAGTACCAGTACAAAGGGATGCACAGATTAAAATGAGATGGATTAGTACCATCTTATGATTGTATTAATTTATGTCGTAATTATTATTGTATATCTGATAAGACGCTGCTGCCAATAATGCATCGACAGCAGGCCTAAAATAAGACACTCTGTTAGTATATAAGACCTAGGATTCGTAAGAATTAAACAGTATTTTACAAGTACTCAACGTGGATAGATCCGTTCATGCATAAATTATCGCGAGTGTTTCCAGTTTAGAACTGTGATACTTTGTTCCTGTTTCCGTTGTGCGTTTCGAAGAGTAAAAAATTGGATAAAACTTCTTATCATTTTTCCTTTGCATTAATACCGCACCAAATCCAAAGGCACTGGCATCACAATGTAATTTTATTTCATTTATTTATTTATTTATTAGTGGTCGACAAAACGAGTGTCTTCCTAATTATTCAATACATTATATTTACAATTATGAAATTTTGATGCTAAAAGCCTAGATAGAGAACACAAATTTCTAATAGCATCACCGACCGATGGAGGTGTTTTATTTGCCAGTCCGGCTAGCTGTGCCCCTTTTCACAGCTAATTTTGTCAGTGACGCTATTAGAGCCTACATCTAAGAAGAAGGGTGTAAGTAGGATAAAGTGCTCTTAAGTAAAATTAAAAATAATCTTAATTTGCTATATTATTTAAGAATATATCATAAATAGGAGAAAAGAAAGTAAAAAGATTGTTAATAAAGTAAAGAACTGTATGCTAGATATACAGAGTGTTAAGTAGATAGGATAAAGAGATAGTATTGGGAAAGTAATGGGAAATCACCGACCCGGTGGAGGAAAATTTACAGCCTGTCCGGCAAGCTATGCCCCTGCTCATAGCTGGGAATGGTCAGTGACTTCCCGAAGGTATCCTGAAAGCAACGATTTTATTAGGGGTAGAGAAAGTTCGGTAGAGAAAACGTGATGCAAACTATTGTTATTTTTACATAGCACGCGAAAAGGATTGTGCATAGCGTAGTCTGTTGTGCACGTAGATAGGAATAAGGGGCGGTAATTTCTGGTTGGTCTAGCCGGAACAGAGAATTGAAGACGCCCTAGCAGAAAAGGAGAATCTATATCGCCAACAACCAACTTATGTAGAAAGACAACACCGAGAATTGTCCTACGGTTGGTTAACGACGGAAGGTTAAGAAGAAGCAGCCTGCTGGAATAGGATGGCAACCGAAGATGAGGGTCCCAATTTAAACCTCGTAAGGCAAAAGGCAGAAATTGCTTCTGAACAGATTCAATACGATCCTGGCTATTGTTATACTGCGGAGACCAGATGCAAGAGCAGTATTCAAGGATAGGGCGAACAAGAGAGATGTACAGAAGTTTCGTTATAAAAGGATCGTTAAACTCTTTAGACCATCGTTTAATGAATCCAAGTACACCTTTTGCCTCATTAACGATGGTATCTATGTGAAGATTAAAACAGAGTTTAGAATCAAAAAGAACGCCTAAATCCTTAACTGTTAGTATACGTTGCAATGGAGTATTATCGATTGTATAACTGACCAGATAAGGTGTAGTACGATTAAATGTCATAAACATACACTTTGAACAATTCAGATGCAATTGATTGGCCGAGCACCAAAGTTGCATAGCGTTTAAATCGTCTTGAAGACGAGAATGATGTAGGGGATTGGTGTATGATAGAATAAGTTTCACGTCGTCCGCATACATGAGTATACGGGCATGGGATATAACAGAGGGAAGATCATTTATAAAAAGAGTAAAGAGTAAAGGTCCAAGATGACTACCTTGAGGAACACCAGAAGTAACGTGAACCTGTTTAGAGGTAGTCAGCCTCAGCATTACTCTTTGGGTCCTACCTTTTAAATAAGAACTAATCCAAAGCAATAGAGACTTAGGGAAACCTATTCGGTCAAGTTTAAAAAGTAAAATGTCATGGTGCACGGAGTCAAACGCCTTACTGAAGTCAGTGAATATGACATCAGTTTGCATTTTCGAAAGGAAAGCATCATTTACCAAGGAAGTAAACTCAAGCAGATTGGTCGTAGTAGACCGATTCTTTACGAATCCATGTTGAACAGGGGAAACAACTGATTTGCAGAAATGCTGCAAATTCGAAGTGATTATTTTTTCAAATAATTTAGGAATAGCGGACAGTTTTGCAATGCCCCTGTAATTTAGTATATCAGACTTTCCACCTTTCTTGTGGAGAGGAATGATATAAGATTCTTTCCAAAGAGATGGAAAGACAGAACATTCAAGGGATAGATTAAAAAGCTTTAGCAATGGATAAACAAGGGAAGAACTACACTCCTTGAGTAGACAACTAGGGATATTGTCAGGCCCAGGAGAGAAAGAAAATTTTAAAGAATTTAAAGCTAAAAGGAGAGAGGAATGGGAAATAATAGGGGGAGGTATAGAACTAGAGGAAGTAATAGTATAAGGGTAAGAATTATTATTAGGCCAGACTGAAGAGTAAGTTGATTGAAAAAAATTTGCAAATAGGTTAGCAGAATCAGAGTCATTGCTAGCTTTATCCATCCCGAGAGAAAAAGAAGATGGCAAACTTGAAGATTTACGCTTCGAGTTTACAAAATTGTAAAACTGTCTCGGATTTAGGATAAATTGGCTTTTGCAACGAGTTAGATAATTCTCATAGCATTGAGAATTCAGAAGAAAGAAGTTCGACTTGGCTATGGAATATTTAGCCAAGTCTGTACACGAACCAGACTTTTTAAACTTTTTGAAATATTTAGATTTTATATTTTTTAGATTTGATAATCTGGGAGTAAACCAAGGTGGCTTTGAAGAAGTAGTCGAAGGAATTGACCTGGGAATACACATATCTAAGAGGGAGTTTAGGGTGTTATAAAAAAAGTTAATAGCGGTATTCATGTCAACCGAGTCATATAAAAAAGACCAATCGGTTGCATAAATAAGCTGATTCAGCAATGAATAATTTCCTTTGCGAAAGCAACGGCGGGGCTTATTGGCTGATGAGCACGAAATGAGAGGATTACAATTGAACATTGCAACCTCTAAAGTAGGATGATATACATCCTCAGGAAGAGATAAAGGAGGGGACTTAGACACATTAGAAATAAGGTAGTCGTTAACAAATACAATACCAAGTGTTCTATTCAAATGATTAGAAATTGAATTGATTTGAAACAACAAAAGGTCAATCATGCAATCTATAAAGTCATGCTGTGCTGAAGGCACTAGATAATTTTCGGCAGTGAAAAGTGACCAAGTGATGTTCGGCAAATTAAAATCACCCAACACAATAAATAGGTCATTATCACGCACGAGTGAAGAAACTTCTTTAATACAAGAAATATGTTTCATATAAACTTGATTATCTGAAGAAGGAGGAACATAAGAGCATGAAATATAAATATTCCGTGTAGGAAAAGACACCTTGACTGAGACAATCTCAGCGTCAGTAGGCGTACTAAAACAGAAAAGTTCTGACTGGAGAGTGGCTTTAACGGCAATTAATACCCCACCACCTCGAGTCAGCCGATCATTTCTATGCAAAATAAAATTATTCGAAAAAACCTCAAAATCAGATATGGTTGAATTTAACCATGTTTCTGAGACCTCTGACATTCTGATAATGAATAGAGACTTGGTCAGAAGAAGAAGTTAGTTTTTTGGGGCAGAAATGGTACCCTGTATTGAAGGGACTGGAAGGGTAACAGGCTGGTTACGCTTTTTTGGCTTGAACTTGTGAACAATCATGTGTGGAGGCCAAAATTTGGGATCACAAATGATTGGGAATATATCATGTGAAACATTTATTTTGAATGATGATATTTCACGAGGAGTGGAGAAATTAAATTTAGTAATTGACACGCTAGCAGAAGATTTGCTAGCAATATAGGCTGCCAATGACCCAGAGGTGGTGTCAGACGAAAGTCGAGACACAAAAACTTGCCTACGAGGGGCAACAATAGTTAACGTAGGCGCTGATGGGGCTGCAGGGAGAACAGGATTTGGTGGGGCTAAAGAGGCACCATGATTGTTTTTAACAATCTGGGCAAGATTGCGCGCAGGTCTACCTTTGCGGCCAGGAGCTGAGGGGGCTGAGGCAGTTTGGCTAACTGGGACAGGTTCAGGTACAGGGTCTAATGGGACTATTTCACGGGATAAAACTGGGGTAATATTTGGGGGCAGTCGCTCGGAGAAGGCGATAATGACAACATTGGAGATGAACCCAAGTTGCTCGGAAGGGACAACAGAGGCAAAGGTGTCTGGACAGACGGAGAGGGCAACTGCAAAAATTGAGGCTCCAACCGGCGATTGGTAGGAGACTCGAATTTATATTTGCTAAGCAACTCACAGCTCGAATCAAAACTACTCGAGAGCTGCTTAGCCACGCTATTTAGTTTTAAGAATTGATTTCTCACAGACTTATACATTCTGGAGAAATCAATTTGCTTGTCGATGCATTCTGGGCACGACCAACGCAAGCCGCCGCAGCCCTTCTTGGCAATTGCAGCGATCTTGTCGCAATCACGCCCAGTGAGACCTGCACATTTAGCATGCATTATATTCTCACACAGCCTGCAATAAACAAATTGCGGCAATGCAGAATCATCAGCCTGCTTGAACGTGCAAGGTTTCTTACAGCACGACATAATTTCTACCAGCGTTAAAAGAATAAGCAAGAGTTGCGAGAGCGCAGAGCGAAACGAAAAACAGTGCACAAGAATAGAGCAAGTAAAAGCTCAAAAAATAACTATTCGTACACAAACAAATTGTTTGGAGCGAAAAGCAACAGCAAAAATTTGCGAGAGCGCGATGCACAAGAATAAATTTGCAGCAGCGAACACACGCACAAACAAGCGTTTGCACAGGGGAGCACCAAAGCAAAAGAATCAAAACAGGCAATAACAACAATACGGAACTGACGCAGTGTTTAATAAATGAAATAATTAACAGACTTACGCTGCACAACAGATAACACTTTGCACAAGTTATAAAAGCTTTTTAAATAAAGCACAAAAAATGCAAAATTTGGAAATAAAAAAGCAGGATTTAAGCGCAAAAATATATAAAAATCTTGGAGCACAAGTAAAACACGTCAATCACTCTCAACTGAGAACTCTCTCATCCTTTTAATTATATAGTGCTAAAATTGGAATCGCCAATTTATTTTTTAGTGTCAAAAACAACTCAATTCATTTTCTTCGAACATATTGTTGAAAATACTTATATAAATCTGCGAAAATATGAGCATAAGCCCCTTGTCTGGAACTGGAAAATTTTTAATAGCTTCTATTCACTTTTCATCCGCTCTTATGCCTTCTTCTGCTATTAAAAAACCTAAATATTTTATAATGGACTGCATAAATTCACATTTATCCATCCGTAGTTCTAACTTGTTTTATATTAACAAACCGTTGAAATACTGCTGGCGCATTTTTAAAACCCATAGGCATAAAGGTGTGACGAATGATATGTACTTGATTGATTCCTTGTCTATAAAAACATGGAAATGTCCATTCTTTAGGTCTAGTTTTGAAAAAACGCTTCTAGTTACTAACAAATCATCTATCAGTGGCAGAGGATAATAGTCTTTAATCAGTACCTTATTCAGTTTCCGTTAATCTATGCACTGTCTCATAACCCCCGTCTTTTTCTTGACTAGCACTATTGGCTATGCATATTTGGAGTCTCTTTTTTATATATTCTTCCAACAGTTCTTGCAGTTTGTCCTTTCCTGTATATTAAAGTCGCCTAAACGGTTTTAATGTTTCCAAGCTAAGTTAAATTTCACATTTTGTATCAGGTACATCTGGTCTCTTTGCATTCATATAACTACATTCAATTAATTTTCTAAATTTGCATTTGGTCTCGTAGTTTACTGTCTCGGCACAATTATATTCAGCTTTCATATTTCCTGTAAAATTTATATGGAACATCTCTTTAATAAAACTTTCTTTGTATAAGCAATCTTTATTCGTACTTTCATTCCTTTTCTTTTAATGTTTCGTCACCATATATATCATCATTTACATTTTCATTAATTTATTCACTTATATATTTCATAACAATTTCGTTGCTAATATTTTCATTTCGTTTTTGGCTAACTATCTGACTAACTATTTAATCTCTAACTGTTTCATTTGCTTGTTTACTAGCCGGTTGACTAACGATTTCATTTGGTTGTCCACTAACTGTTTGACTAACTGTTTCATTTATAACTGCTTACTGATTCCCATTATCAATTTTCATTTCCTCTTCTTTAAAAGTCTCCATAATTTTGGATTCAAGATCGTTAGCATTCCGACACATACCTTCATTAATATTTGTATCCATTTCTTTTACCGTAGCCATTTTCAAAGTATGTTGATTTAAACTTAAATTACATGCATCAATAAAATCTCTCCCAAGAACAACCTCATGAACAACATTATAAATGAAAATGAAACTTATTGATCCTTTTAAAATAAAACACAAATATTTCAAGTTGACTTTTATTAAGTCCAAAATAACATTTCCAAACCTTTTCCAGTGCCACTTTACTTGGCAAACAATTAAATTATGAGGCATGTATTGTAGTTGTGTGTATAAAAATTTTAACCTATTTAACATACCTATTTACGCCTGCAATCTTTCTCTCCAGGCACTGGCCAACAAAATGACCAAATGCCCCGCACATATAACATGATCCGAGCTCCCTCTTCGGCTTACGGCATTCTTTGGCTAGGTGACCTCTCGCATTACAATTATGATAGCGCATTTCCTTGCTGTCGAAATTCTTTGTTGACGTCGACAGCGATGTGCTACTTTTTTTCTTCGGCTCCCATACAAGCACACCACAAAACGCTCGAAGAATTTGCATTGGTTCTGTAGAACATTGAATGCGTGCCTGATCACCCAGGATCACGCAGGATTTGTGAAGGGATACCCTTGATTATTCGTTCTAACAATTCCTCAACATCGACGTTAATGTTCTTGGCTAGCAACAACTTATCTTCAAAATAAGTAGCAATCTTCTCGCTCGACTGCCACTGTCGATCTTGCTCCTTGCTTTTGCTTTTGACATCTCTCTTTTGACATGCGTGTCGCATTTGCATGTAACCAGCGCTGCGCGTTGCCCTTACACTTGCGTAATATTCTGCAATTGTGTAATCCAGTTTCGAGCACATGAACTACCGTCGTACTCCGTGGCTACTGATTTTCCCCATGCAAACGATGTAGACGATGCTTCCACCAACTCATTTACATTTTGGCGCTTGTTGATTCCACAGCTGTCTTCACAAACTCAGTCGCTGTAATTATCAGCAATGTTAACAGCGACATTGCTTATATTGTTGTCGTTGTTTGCACTGCTGCTGTTACCGTTGTCGGTTACGTTGTTGCTGTTTACGTTTCCATTTGTTTCCATTTTCGTTGCTGCCGTTACTTTGTTCAGCCCCTCCGCACTGCACTGCGTTTTGAATGTCTATACGAATTTGTTGTAGCAATTCCTTGCTGGCTTTGATTTCTGCTCTAAGCTGTTGTCGCACAGCAAACTCAGCGGTGTCTATAAATGCTACTGGCTTTGTAATAGCTGCTGCATAAACACGCACCTCCATTCCGTCGCCTTGTGTCATCTGTCGATCTAGATCAGCCTGTACTTGTTCTTGTGTGTCTGTGCCTCCAAACTGTCGCCGTGCTGTCTGACCTTGACTCAGTTTCGATACTCGGTTGCATCGCCTGTTGTTGTTGATCACTGACAATATCGGCGTCAGTTTCCCTCATCATGCTGAAGTAGTTGCATATTATTGTGAAAATCGCCGCTTGACCGGACTCGCCTTTCTGGCGAAATCACATTCAGCCGTGCTATTCGGTTATACACGATCATCTCCAGGACCTTTCCCACCGTGTTCAGTAGGCATATTGGCCTGTATCCCGAGAGTCCCTACCTTCTGCCGCTTTCATCTCTTAGGAAATACACCGTCCTGTATACATCTAGTATATGTCTCGACGAAGGCTTCGGATTGTGTCAGCATGGCTAACTTAAGCGCCTTGTTTGGCACCCCATCTTGAGCCTTTTTGTCGCCTAGTTTTTTACTTGCACTACCACTACACCTGCTGCACGAGCTTCGTGCTGCGTGAGCAGCTAATGACCTCCCATCGTAGTGTTGGGGGATCTATAGTGGCAAGTGCGGTAGGGTAGGTCACGTGACGACCTTGTAAGCCGTGCCCCACGGCCTTACATCGGCCTCTTTACATATTTGCTGGCAGCAGCTGGATTTACGTTGCTAAATACTTTTCTTGAGGTCTTGCTTGGCTGCCCGAAGGTCGTCCAGACTAGATGCAAAGTCTGGGCGGCCTTGGGCTCCGAGATTTTTCCATGAGCTGCCGAGCCATGTCTTCTGCCGACTCCGTGGTCCAAGTCCAATGAGCATGGCGTAGGGCGTCCGTGTAGGTTTCCTCGTCTAGGCAGTTGTCCTTCCATTCGGGGCCTGCTGTTTTCTCCGTCCTCTCCCGTGGATCTCGAAACGTACTGCTTGGTGGTCGATAAATGTAAATTCATCGCTGATGTGGTTAGCCTATAAAGTGAGTTGCTGAGCAGTGTGAGGTCTATAATAAAACCACTATCGGGCTTGCAGTACGTGAGCTCCTGCCCGTCGTTTGCAAGGCCCAAATCGATCCCCGCGAACTCTTCTAGCAGACTGGTCATTCTCGTTTCGTGGCTTCCCCATTCCACGGCCCAGGCGTTAAAGTCCCGGCTATGTCGAGGGGTACATCCTACAGCATGTGTTGGAACCGCCGCAGTTTCCTGCTTGGGGGTACGTAGCAACTGTAAGTGGTGATTCATCTAATTTTCGCTCTCACGAATCCGTCGTGTGCTGCTCTGACTTCCTTGATTTAAGGGATCAAATGGCCGCTTTTCCGCATTTACTTGCCGCCCAGCCACTTCCAGATAGGCTTTTATGGCTTAAAGATTATTGCGACGTCAGTCTTTCTCTCCCGTATCGATTGCGACAACAGGGCCTGAGCAGCTTTGCAATGGTTGAGGTTTAGCTTTGTAAACTTAATTTTCTGTTGGCCAGGGCGCTCCTTAACACGGGGCATCTACCGCTGCCGGCAATGTGTTCGGAGTCATTGTTCCTATCCTTGCAGAGCATGCACTGTGGCTCTTGTTTGCGGTCCTTACCCAGATTCGATCTGTCCACTTCACTCTTGCAGTGTCTTGCAAGGTGTCCAGACTCGAGGCATCTGAAACATCTGGTGATGTTTATCCGCTCGCGTATTTTTGAGTTGACCCAGCCCACTTTCAGGAAACATGCTGAAAGGGCCTTTTTCGCGCTTCCCGTTGGCAGTCTTATAGTCGCTGTCTGTGTTTGTCCATACGCCTTTCGGAAGTTAATATTCTCTCCAATATTTGAATTTGACCCCTCAGCGCCTCGCAGATGTCCTCTCTGGTCGTGATCTCGTCCAGGTCCTTGCACTCAACAGAGACTCGGTGGGACAGCGTCTAGACCTCTGTATTTTCGCCTAGCGTTTTGCCCACCAGGCTCCTAAATGCTGTGGTATTCTCTCCCGAATTGTTAAGCTGAAGTAGCTGTTCTCTCTCGACCAGTTTCTCGTCCGCTTTAACTTTCCTCAGTCTCTCTGAGTAGCTCGCTTCTCCTTTTACCGAGACGACTATAGCATCCGGTCGGGTATTTTCGTTAATCAATCCTTTCCTCCTTTTCCGGGTGACCTCTTTCCTTTTTTTGCGGGTGAAATCCTTCCACTTGTCGCCATTAACTTTGGGGCTCGGTGTCTCCTGCAGCGTTGTTACGGTAGCCTGACTACCGACTGGTCCTCGGATTCGCTTTGTATAAGGCGTCCGTACCGTGGCCTGCTTCCGCTTGACGTCGACCGTCGTCCTGAACAGAGGCGAGGTTTGACCCGACTGGTGCGTCCTAATGACCTGCTTGGCCCCTTCATCGTGTAGCTGAATGGCCGCCAGTTCGAAGAGCACTCTGGTGCTCTCTATTGAGTCTCGCATGGGCTGGTGGATGGAGCGTCGCTTGCCATCTTCGAGCATGTCTACCAGCTATGATATCTCGTGCCCGAGTTCTTGGAGTGCTGAGCTGCTCTGAGTTGCCGTCGTTTGGAGTTCATCTCCGCGGGGACGGCTCTTGCTGCACCTACTGGTGATCTCACCATTCTGCTTCTCTTTGCAAAAGCATCACAGCTCCCCTTCGTTTGTGGGGTTTGGCTATTACTCATTTTGTTGGGTCCCAACTCCTAAGCCGTTGTCCTCGGACGTTGTACAGTGGCGTTTTGATCTCATGGTTGTCTTTGCAAGCAGTGAGGCCATGCGAGGGTTGTCACTCGCCTTCGTGGGGTCGAGTGTTCAGAGCTAGGCCTGCGTTATTGAGGAATATTACATCTGAACCTATACTGCCAACTAGATGGCGACGATTCGAGGAGCGTGCTTGGAGATTTGCCATGTTTTAACGGGACGAGGGCGGTAACGGCATTAGCCTAGCAGTCATTTCGGCCAGATTTCACTCCGTTTTCTGAGATGCCAGAATACTGTCAGCTGTTAGCCCAGGGGTCGTCTAGTCATGTAGGGTTGTCCAGAGTTCGCAGCCTGAGACATTACTGGTCTCAGTCTCAGTCGCCTTCTCATGTTAGCTAGGCGCGTGACGGGTGTGCAGCGCCTACCCAGGGGATACCTGGCCACTACCGCAGTTCAAGAGATGCTTTAATTACCATGGAACGGAATCGATCTGGCCATTGCCAGGTGCTAGAGGCACCTTTCCGAGCAATTACATCCCCGAGTCATATCAGTCGCCTCATACGACAAGCAATGACATGGCGTGTGTGTGTATGCGTGGGAACTAAAATGAAGTTGCCTAGAGTGTCAAGTGTTAGAGTAGCGGAGAATTTAAGCATTATTGTTTGCAGAACAAAAAAAAATATTCACCACGTACTTACACTAAAACATTTTAACCTAAATTCAGAAAATATACACCATCGAAAAGTAACCTTATAGTGAACCAAACGTGTTTTTTTTCGACAAGGAAAAATTCAGTTTTCAGATCAATAACGCTCTAATAACGGAGCAACAATTCGGCCAATTTTCAACTGGATGCCCTGCCGACGCCCTATATAGCCGGATAGCAGTTTCATCTATAAATTATCACATATAATTTAAACGGAGTGTCCAGTTGGCCCCAGAACGCATCGGTGGACCTGCAGAAGCAGGTCCGAGCAATCAAACGCAAATAAGATAAGTAGCAGTGTACTTGCCAAACCTGTCCATTGCCAAAATTCCGGCAATTCGAGTCTGATTTCATATTTGTGTGCCCACTCCAAAAGTTTTTACATATTTTTTCCTTTTCACATTTTCCATGATTAAAGCGAGTGGCATTTATCCTCCTTAAAAATCAAACACAAGTATATAATCCGTGGCCTACGGGCATCTAAAAATTTACATAGATTAAAACCAAAAGAAAAAGTGAAATCAGAAAGGTCGCCATATTGGTGTCTGAACATATATGTACAAGTGCATAACCAAGTTAGACCGATCGCCATACTGATGTATGCAACTACATCGATACATACCTGCACACATAGGCTTTCATTCAGTTCAATATTAGAAGTGTATGTAAACTCAAAAAAACCATTCTATACCTAAATAAAAAACACAATTCCGATTCGATTTGCATTCATTTAATTAAAAAAGAATCACTGTGCATATTCACCTGCAGGTATATACACATATACACATCACATTATATGTGTAGAGAGTTTTTATTTATTTCCACAACAGTTCTAGATCAATTTAAATTATTTTTCACAATTTAACTAGCAAGTGCAAAGAGTAAGCAAGCACCAGGGCTACGATCTCAATGTAAAATATTAAGATCGTTTTTCGATAAACTGAGTCTGAGCATGATTAGCACATTTATATTTTTTTCTATGTTTCCACTTTTCCATTGATTATATATTTTCTTTACTCTTATAACCAATTATAGACAATAATGATATGTTAAGAAGTTTACACTGAGCTTCGTTTGCTTAATAAATCAAAACATACTGTTTATTTTTTCTTTATTATATTAAATTTCCACTGAGCTGCGTTTAGAATAGATGTGTTTCTTTCTAAGCTCAACAATTAATGAACAATAATCATAAATGTTTGTTAGATCCGTTTCCACTACACGGCCATTCTGTCAAACAAAAATTAATCTTTTTTTGGCGTTTCAATAAAAAAAAATAATTATATATGTTATGTTCCGTTTTTGATTCTGTTTTTGGCGAGCGAACTATTGCGAGCCTGACGGAGATTTGAAAATAAGCGACTGTTAGTCGTTAGTCAACTGAAAATTATTTTCAATCTCCCCTCAGCGACCCAAGAGTCTGGAGCCGCCCTTTAAGAGCTTCAGGGCACAATCCAGGGGTGTTTAACGGCTCTTGACTTATCCAAGGTAGGTACCGAAAATTGGGATTGTCTGCCTAAGCTTACGCTGTCATTATGGAAACAATCGCTCCACGATAAGGCAGAGAAACCTCAATGGTCCGAAATGAATACATTTCTGATCACCTTAGAGGCGATAGGGGATGTACGACCTAGCGCACATACGCCATACCAGTCCAAACCCACAAAATAGGAGTCCAGCCATCTAAGAACCTTCGAAGCAACATTGACCACAAAGTCACAAAACTGCAAATTGAGTCAGAAGGAAAATCATCCTGTCCGTCTATGTCCAAGTTTCCTATAAATGTCCGTACCTATAAATGTCCGTTTCCGTCATTAAGCAACAAAAGTTGTGCTTAAACTCCTTCGCCAGACAGCACCAATTGAATGATTGCACCAGTGCACATAGTTGTTTCACGTGCAAGGGACGTCACAACACGCTGCTCCAGCGTGACAGACCCCAAGTGCCCTCCGCTTCCACAACACCGATAGTTGTGAACCATACTTCGCCTATACAGTCTACTTCAAGTTCTACCCAAGCTACCGTTCCAAACTACTTCTCTGCAAATTCACATGGTGTTCTGCTCGGAACGGCTGTCATCCAAGTGGGTCATTTGGGCACAAAATATACCGCTCGGGCACTAATCGACTCTGGGACAGAAGCGACTATTATATCAGAGCGTTTATTCAAAAGGGTTAAACATCCATATCAACCCGTCGACGCACAGGTCTCCGGTTTGAACCAAGCGATTTCGGCTCAACCACAAAAACGCTGCCATTTTAATATTAGCTCTTCAATAAAACCCTGGGTTCATATCGAAACCTCTGCTTATGTCCTTCTAAAAAACTAGCAGGCAGCTTGTCCAACTACATCCCCCAAAATGCTTTGAAAGAAAATCCAAAATTACACTTAGCCGATCCTTCTCTCTGTAGGTCACAGATAGACGTGCTTCTCGGCGCTGATATCCTCCCATCCCTATTATTAGGTGGCTTCTATCCAAACATATGTGGCACTCTCCTTGGTCAAGAAACGATTTTCGACTGGATCCTTACAGGGCCCCGTTTCTAAGACCAGTGCCAAATCTGGCTCATCTTTTTTAACTAAAGTTTCCTTAATCCAAATGCGAGCTTCAATAAACTGCTCACAACATTTTGGGAGGTGGAGGATATTCCAGTAAAGCTGGAAAAAGAATCCGACCTGTTTTGTGAGCGCAACTTTCGAAAAACAATCAGAAAAGATGAAAAGGGCAGATACTTGGTCACACTGCCATTCAAGTATTCCGATCACGTCCAGTTAGGCCACCCAAGGTCCATCGCACTAGCTCAATTCCTTCGAAACGAGAATCGTTTGGCAAAAAATGCCCCCCTTAAAGAGCAGTACGACGCCCTGAACCAGGAACATCTGGACTTAGGTCATATGCGACAAGTCCCCCCAAGCAAGGGTTTGGAGAATTTTATCTTCCACACCATGCTGTTCACAAGCCTGACAGCACCACGACCAAGCGAAGTATTTAACGCCTCCCACCCGTCATCGAATGGCAAAATTCTGAATGATGAGCTACATGCAGGGCCCGTTCTGCAATCTGACTTAACCATTTAAATCCTAAGATGGCGGTTCCTCCGATGTCTTCAATGCCGAAATCACGAAAATGTACCGGCAGATTCTTGTTCACCCCAATCACACGCCCTACCAGAGCATTCTGTTCCGAACAAAGGACAACGAGCTTCCTGCCTTCGAGCTCAACACAGTCACGTTTAGTGTTAACTGTGCCCCTTTTTTGGCAATCCGGGTACTATATCAAATATCAAATATCAGCAAGTCACATTATCGCAAGCAATATGTATGTCGTCGATGTACTGGCAGGAACCCATTGAATCTGCTGGGTTTCCCTTGCGAAAGTGGACATCCAATGAAAAGGAATAGGTGGACCCAAGGACCACATGATTCGCGCGGACTTTTTATAAATCGAGGAGGGCTGTTCGGCGAAGACTCTAGGGATCCGATGGAAAGCTGACACCGATGAGTTCTTTTTCGCTCGTCTCCAAACGTGAGGTCATATCACAGATATGACCGTCATTGTTCAGGCAAAAATATTTATGCATGAGATCTGGCTCCAATAACTTGGCTGGGAAGACCCACTACCTGAGAGTCTTCTCACTAAGTGGCAGTTATTCCTCCAAGAGTATCCGGGCCTCAGTGCGATTCGCATCCCTAGATGGCTCGAATTTTGCCCACAGAGGAGTATGCAATACCACGGATTTTGTGACGCTTCGCAGCGGGCATAAGGGGCTGGAGTTGTGCAAGGCAACACTTCCGTCCGAATTATCAGCTGCACTCAGCCACCAGCTACCTTCTGCTGACGTCGACTGGTTCTATTTGACTGATTCCACAATAGTGCTAGCCTGGCTTCATAAGCCCCCATGCGCATGGACTACCTATGTAGCAAACAGAGTGGCAAAAATTACTCACGCCACCGACTCCAATAAATGGTCCCATGTACGATCCGAGTACAATCCAGCTGACCTAGCGAGCAGAGGTGCCCCACCACAAGCTTTAGTTAACAACGAGCTGTGGTGGCACGGGCCAGCATGGTTACGCTTACCTCAGAGAACTCCTCCAGATAGAAAGTGAATTATTCGAGCATGTGGTCGAGATACGACAATAGAGCAACACACGATTAAAGTGAACCTCGCAAACACCGCTCCCTCATTTCCCTTCCTCGAACGCTTCTCCAAGTTCTATCGAGCCTTGCGAGTGTTGGCATACATTTTTCGCTTCTACAAGCTTTGCAAAAGATTGTCGCTCCCATTAACAAATGAAAATGACAGCAACGAGATTTCATATGCACAAGAAAGACTCATACTCCTCACCCAGAGACAAGTATACTCGTCAGAGTACACTTGCTTGAGCTCGAAAAACCTGCTTTCTAGATAGAAAGGGAATTATATCGAGCATGTGGTCGCGTAAGAGTGGCCAAAGCACTCAGTTACGATGAGCGACATCCGATAATACCACCATTCACGTGTGCATATTCGCGTCTCTTGACCGCTTTCACTCATCGTATATCCTTGCATGGAGGCAACCAGCTCATGATGTGTCTAATACGATCACAGTACTGGATTCCAAAGCTCAAGGTGTTGGTCAAATCCACAATCAAGTCCTGCAAAATCTGCGCAAACCAAAAAAAGAAATTACAAACGCAGCTCATGGCGACTTACCTGAGGAAAGAGTCACATTCTCTCGGCTTTTCAGTCACACAGGAGTAGATTTTGCAGGCCCCTTCGAGATTAAAAATTACACAGGTCGCGCTTGCCTTATTACAAAAGGCTACGTGCGCGTCTTTGTGTGCTTCAGCATTAAAGCCATCCATCTAGAGGCTACATCTGACCTAACCGCGGAAAAATTCTTTTAGAGCTGCAAAAAAGAAACAAATGGCAAACTCCATCGCGAGATTTACAAAGTGACGACTTAGTCATTATTAAAGAAGATAATTTTCCAGTTAATGACTGGCGTCTGGGTCGAATCCAAAACACGTATCCTGGCGACGACCAAAGAGTCCGAGTGGTCGACTTGCTAACAGCCCGAGGTGTCTCCAAGAGACCTATCTCTAAGCTGTTCCTGCTCTCGACAGAACCTAGTCTCAAAATTTTCCATCAATCCAATCACCAGTAGAAACTAGAATCCTAGATCCACAGACCAACCATCCGTATAAAGTCGCATAATTAATGTTTATCATCTTTAAAATTTTTCACGTAACATCACGATGTCCCCACGCCAACAGCAAGGCCGATCCAAGGGCCGCCCGGCAACGGATTCGTTCCGATGCCGACTACGCGCTTCGAAAGTGCCAGAGGCTTCCGCGGCTATCTCCTGAGAAAAGACTCCGAGCAGTATTGGTGAACAAATACTCCCCAAATTGCCTGGCCCACCAGCACTCCGGGGAGTCATGTCGACGCAAGGACAAGTGTAGCAAGTGCCAGGGCGACCATCACACCCTGCTGCACCTCCAAGAAGCACGTCGCACGCCATTGCGATCTCCGGAGCGAACCCCGTCAATTCGCACCACAAAAGCCCAAGTGCGAAGCTCCGCGCCACCTTCGTCCGCTGGCTTCATTTCACTGTCCACCTTAATGGATCACAACAGGACAACCGTGTTCCGAGAGCACTGATCCGTCTTGGGACCGGCAAGCCGACCCGCGACACTCGGGCACTTTCAGACCCGTGCTGTCCGGTGAGTCTTATCGACGCATCTCTGGCAAAGTCCTCCGGGCTATCCGTCACCCGCGTCGGTACAGGCAACGCTTGCTCGGCCGTCATCCGTTCCATGACCTCCAGCTTCCAGCGAGAGGTCAGCCTGCAAGTGATGCCTAAGCTTCAATACAGGACTTCATCCAAACTCATCAGCGAGAATTTAAGTGAGCCCATTAATAACGTCGGATTAGCAGCAGATCGCTGGTTCCAGCCGGAGACATCAAGTCTGGTGTTGGTTTCGGACATTTATCCCGAGTTAATTCTCCTGGCGTCCTGTCGAGCCATGGTGGCGCACAATTGGCCCAAAACACTGTATTCGGGTAGATAAAAACAGAACTACTACCTTCTCTTTTTTTTTGCAATACCGCAAGGCGGGCGGCATGTTTACACAAGAAGTGAATCTAGCCGTCGCTACTTCACTGAAGTTTTCTCTGACTCCGAAACCAAAACAAAAAATCATATTCACCACGCACGTACACTTGAACATTGTAACCTAAATTCAGAAAATATTCACATACGAAAAGTATACGAGGAAAAATTCAGTTTTCAGAGCAGAAACGTTTTCAGAGCAATTCGCCCAATTCAACTGGAAGCCCTGCGGACGCCCTACTCCAACATTTGGTCCTTCAACACACTTATAACCTCTTTCTGAAATGTTCTTTTGCCAATTCACTTCGAGATGTTTTTGTGTCCAACGCAGAGAAATATGAGGGCCGTGGATGAAGAAGAGATACTCGATCTCCTAAAGGAAGAACTTAGGCACAGGTGGTATACGACCCGTAACCTACGTGACTTCGTGGAGAATCAAGTAACCTCACGTATTCTGGATGAGTTTAACGAAAAAATTTCAGAAGAAGAGCGATAGTTTCCGGGTCCTCTCGCCCAGTGTATCCTCCATACACAAGACATCATTTAGAGGACTATATTGGGAGGAGGGGTATGCAAAGTTCAGGCTAGAGCTACTTGTATATCTGGGTGATGGACTTAACAATAAAATTCTTTTGTTATGTGGATGTTAAACATAATAAAGTTGATATTACAAGAGTTTTTAAAAAATACATAAAAGTTAATTATCTCTATGCAAAAAAAAAATTTTAAAATATTTACTATTCCTTTTTTTAATTTAGCATATTTTGACATATTAGTTTTAAACTTATATCGTTGATATCAATATCACAATATCGCCGATCCAGTAGGTAGCTTTTAAATGATTTGATCAGCCGTAAGCATTGGGGCATTCATATAATCATTGTAGTCCTCGACGCTTGTTTTTAGCATATATTGTAAGATGTTTTTTCCCTAGCATCCGTAGTTAGTTATACGTTTGCCTTCAGTTTTTTCGCGAAGCCATCTTTTAGTTGAATTATAATCGTCCTCACCGTGCTCCCACGAGAGTATTGTAATATAAAATGTTTGTCACGAGCACGTCAGTGCGGGTTTGCATAGAACTTTAGAATGATTTTATTCATTGTCAAGGGAATGTGCTTAGCCTATGGATACATGTATATACTTATGCTGTTATTGGTTAACAGCTACAAAGAGAAGGAGAGTGAGTAGCTAGCATATGCCTGTATTAGTGAGCATATATATTGCTCATGGAATGCGCTCAGACGGAGCGTGGGATATGCAGCGTAAGCATAAACGGTCAGCTAGTAAGGCTAATGAACCGCGCTGCGTAATACGAGACAGAACCAATACATAAAGTGGCTCTGGGCTTGTTTACTGTATAATTGTTATTGTATGCAACAAAGTGCCGCATAATTTATATTTAAATACAGGGTGTTTGGTTAGGGCATATACACACTACACCTCCCTTTCTAGAGGAATAACGTAATATAATGTAGTTTTTTTTAATTTAGTTTTATTTTAATTTTTAATTATTTTTTGTTTTTTTAGAACAGTGGATTTATTTAAAGTTATACATTGTTTGTATATATTATTAATGTTATTATATTTTTTTTTTGTGTTTCTAATGTAGTGTATATAAAAATTTTTTTGTTAATTATTTTTATTGTGTTTTCTTATATATATTAGTTGTCTAGGAAAAATATTATGACTCTATTTTTCTTTTGTCTTATTATTTTTCGTTCATTTTATTAAGTTTTGTTTTTCGCAAAAAAAATTCATTCGTTTCTCTTTTCTATCTTGTTTTTATTTATTAAATTTATTTATTGGTTGATCAGACCATTTTCATGAAAATTGTACTTTCTATTTTTACCCTTTTTATCTTTTATTATAATGTTATCTCTATCTTCTATTCCTATTACTTCATAAATGCCTTAATAAACTGGCTCGAATTTATGGCCAGTATCGTTTCCTAATAAAACCTTATCTCCTACTTTTAATTCAAAGTTGATAACTTTATTATAATAATATTCTTTATTTTTTGCCTTATGTTTTTCTAAAATTATCCTAGCTCTTTTATATGCCTGTTCTATTTTAAACTTGGTTTCCTTAGCGTAATCATCAATATTATATTACCTATTTTATTAAAATATTTTGGCAAGTCTGTTTGCCAAAAACTAACTCATGTGGACAATAATTGTGTGCCATAGATGGGGTTAAACAAAATATATGAGTCATACATCCCAATCATTTCTATCAACTGATATGTAAGAACGTATGTATTCGTTGAGAGTTCTATGACTTCCCTCTACTATTCCAACTGTCTGGTGGTGGTGTGCTGCAGACGTTAAATTGTCTACCTTTAAGTATTTGCACAGGTCATTAATGACAGATTTTTTATATTCAGCTCCCATGTCCGAAATGAACGTCTTCATTGGACTTCTTCATTCTTTTGCAACTATATATTTTGTTAAATCGCTTATCAATGTAATTGCGTATTCGTTACCATTTTCGGATTTTGGTAGTGGACCTATAGTATCCACTATCACTCTGTCAAACGCATTTATCGGCGTTTCTGTAAGGGTCAAACGTGTTTTTGGGTGTGTCATCGTTTTTGACTTTTGGCATTTAGGACATCTACGTATGTACTTGGTTATATGACGTGTCATATTTTTCCAGTAGTTGTGTCTCTTTATTTTAGCTAGCGTTCTTGAAATGCCAGTATAACCTCCTTGTATAGGATCGTCATGATATGTAAACAGTATCGCTTCTTGATCTTTTTCATTTTCTTTTATGGTCACCGGCTACTCGTAATGATTTTAATATTTTGTTGCCCATATTTTTAAAAGATTCAATTGTAATTAATTCAAATATCTTTTCGCTAGGTGCCAGTTTGAGTTAGCTGATCTCATGTATACCGGCTTCTTTTTCAAGCCTTTGGAAAAACTGACCTAAGTCAATTGTTGCATTAGTGTACAGATCGCTAACAAAAATTCTTGCTATACTTTTTTTGCCATGTTTAAAGAAACATATATTATTTAACATCAGCAAGGCCACTACTTTTTGTACTTCATCATTACAAATGACTTCATATACGTTGGGCTTAGAAGCCTTGTCAAGAGTTTGCATTGGCAAATCTACTTGATCTTTTCCTGCGCAGGAGTTTTTCTGTTTACTTTAGTGCCTGGTAGTGACTTACTGGATTTTAACTTGTTAATCTTTTAATTCTTTGATGGTTATTCTTGATAACGCATCAGCTACCTAATTATTTTTACCCTCTAGATACTCTACCGTAAAATTATATTCCTTTAACTCAAGCCTCATACCTGTTAATTTAGAACTTGGATTAACCATTGAAAATAAATATGTAAGTGGTCTATGATCTGTTTTGACAGTGAAATGTCTACCATAAATACATGGTCTGAAATGTGTTATTGCCCAATGAATTGCTGCTAATTCATATTCAGTTGTGCTCTTGTTACTTTCACCTTTTGTAAATGATCTAGATGCGTATGCAACTGGAAGTTGGTGGCCATTGTGGTTTTGAGTTAAAACAGCACCACACGCTTGCTTACTCGCATCTGTGGTTATATAAAATTCTTTGCTGAAGTCTGGATATTGTAACAGAATTGGTTCTATAAGCTGAGATTTTAAGTGTAATAATGTATTTTGGCAGTCATCGGTCCATTCGAATGGAATATTTTTCTTAGATAATCTAGCTATGTGCCTTGAATAGTCTGCAAAATTTTTAATAAATCGTCTGTAGTAATTACAGAATGCAGTGAAACGTCTAGCGCTATCTGCATCATGGGGAACTGGGTAATTTTGAATGACATCGTATTTCTTGTCATCCGGCAAGATTCCTTTATCTGTGCATTTGTGTGTGACTTCATGCATAAAAAATGAACATTTTTCAGGATGTAGTTTCAGGTTGTATTTCCTGCATTTGTCAAAAACATCAGTTAGGTTTTTAAGCGTATTCTTTTCGGAACAACCAATGACTATAATATCATCCATATAAAGGAATGCTTGAGACGGTTCTAGTCCAGAAAATGCTATAGTCATCATTCTCTGGAAAGAATTAGGCGCTATCTTTAATCCATTTGGATTAAAGTGAAGCGATATGAGCAATTGCTCGTTGAAAAGGACGTTATATCTCCTGAACTTTTTTCAAGTTCAATTTGTTGAAAACCCGACATTAAGTCGAGGCATGAAAAATATTTTGCTCTACCTTGTTGATCTAAAATATCATCAATTCTCGGGAGTGGAAACTTATTATTAATCTTATGACAGTCAATTACTAATCGCAATTCTTTCGGAATCTGGAAGAGATTTTTTCGGAACTAGCAAAAGCGGGCTATTACATCCTGATACAGAAGGTTCGACTATTTTGTCGTCAATTAACTTTTGTACTTGAGCTTGAATTTCTTGTATTTGGATTGAGGATTTCTATAATTTTGTATGTAAACTGGCTCATCATCCTTCAATCTCAATTTTTGTTTGTTAAAATTATTTGTTGATATAGATTCGGTTTCAAGTCCGAATATGTCTGTATATTTATTGCACAACTTTGATAGCTGTGATTTGAATTGTGGTGGAAAATTTTTATTTAATTGGGATATGACAGTTTGTTCTCTGGTTTTCGTATATGTTTGAACCATATTGTAGTTCGAAAGTGATTCATATTCTAAGTCATTTATATCAACTAATTGATCAGTATTGGTTTATTTAGAAGTTGGACAAATGTTTTTTGAGAAGTTACAATGGTATTTGCAACGTTATTATTATTTATTTATTAGTACACTTTCTTCACTTGAGGCTATAGTGATTTTGCGGACAACTTGGGATCTTGCTGGTAATAATATTGAGTTATTACCAGAACTTTATGTTATCGGAACACAAATCGGAAAATTTAAGTTATTAGGTCTAACTATAAACTAATCTTCTGTTGGTTTAAAATCTAATTGACAATTAAATTTTTTTATAAAAGCAATCCCTATTATTCCGTCGCTTGGTCGCTTGCGAAATGCAGATGTACTATATGGAAATTGTGTGGAATTATGTATTGATCTGTCTGTATCTCAACTGAGGTTAAGCCTTCAGATTTTATAACTTCTTGGCTTATGCCTTGAAAATTGATTCTATAGTCATTTTGAATCTCATTGAAAAAATCAGAATTTTTTTCTAATATTGAAATGGGTGCACCTATATCTATTAAAAAAGAGTTTTTTTCCTGTTGCCACATGATTAAATGATACAAATATATTAAATTGAGATTGACGGTGTGAACGTTGTTCTCTATTGTTGCGTATCTAAAGGTTGTTCGGAGTTTCCCGAACTGTGTTGCGTAACTCGGACGTTATTGTTATAGCCTCTGTGCAATTATTGACAAATTTTGACATAGCATCGTTCATTTTACTGAATGTGCAAGCCTGCATGATAAGTTTTACCTTATCAATGGGACAGTTGTTAGTCATTGCCTTGACAGCCAGCTTTGTGCTGTACTTAGTGGCTAGATCTAATGATAAGCCATCGCTGATATAGGCTCCTTCCAGAGGCTTTGTCAACTTTTCTATTTCTTGTACATATTGGTTGGCTGTCTTATTATACCCTGAACCCATTAAAAATGGATAAACAGGGTATATTGTATTTGGGCAAATGTATGTAAAAGGCAGAAAGAAGCATCTCCGAACCCATAAAGTGTATATATTCTTGATCAGCATCAATAGCCGAGTCGATCTATCCATGCCCGTCTGTCTGTCTGTCCGTCCGTCCGTTGGTCCGCCCGTTTGAAATTTTACCTGTAGGTCCGCCTTATGCCCGCGCAGATCGAGTTTGTTTCCGATATTCGATAACTTGCCCCGTTTCCTAAGTAATCGATAAAAATCGATATTGAAATCCTGTTTTTTGAGCAATTTCGGCAAATAATATGAGCTAGAGTCACCAAACTTGACATGTAGCTTCTAGAATAGTACACCTAAGTCTGTTTTTACACGGTAGATTGGTTCCAGAAGAAGCCGTGTAAAAAAAACCGTGTAAAAAAAGACATTGATCGTATACAAAAATGGGTGATTTGTTCCTAATCTCTAAAACCTATTAAAATTAGTGAAAAACAAGAATTTTTAAGAACAAGAATTCATGTTTATTTTATTAAATCAAATATATAATGCTTATTTTCACAAGCATAGTAATTAATGATAAAAAAGATATGCACTCTAATCTTAAAAGTACATAATATAAATTAAATGTATGGCAAGTTCAGGAACTAAACAACTATGTTGTGAACGAAAAGAATAGGTTAAATTTGACAAAAAAAATTTAAGTATGTACATAAAATTTCAAATCGTGCTAAATGGAATAAAATCGTGTAAAAAAATTAAAAATATTCAATTTTCAAACCGTGTTATATCAAAACCGTGTAAAAAAAGACCGTGTAAAAACAGACTTAGGTGTATATATATATCAATTATCTTTAATTTTATACTTATCGCCACCTCCCCGCTACCATCGAAAAGCTATAAATCAAGTTATATTAATTATCCAACTTGTATAGCCCATCAATTTAAGCCATAATTTATATGCAATTGCATTTTTGAGAATACACAAATATTCTTCATTCTATTCTATAATAAGATGAACTGTCGAAAATTTCATTAAGATCGGTTAAGAAACACAAAAGTTATGTGCGCACGTGCTAGCAGCATAGCTGCTGCGCAAATTCCAAGAATTTCTATATACATGTACACACACATTCATGCGCGTCTGCTTTGAATTCTATCAACAGCATTGCAGTTGCGATTGTATTGTTTTCTGTGCTGCTATTTGAATTCGTTTTTTTCTCATTAAGACTTAATTGTTGGTGTGGCGCACGTGTTGTTAGCAGCAGCTAGCGCCAATTGAGAGAATTTCTGTATACATGTACACACACACATTCATGCGCGTCTTCTTTCAATTCTATCAACAGCATTGCAGTTGCGATTGCATTGTTTTCTGTGCTGCTTAATTATTGGTGTGGCTATTGAGTAGAGGCGGCGGAAAGTAGCGCGGTCAGTTACGAGTTCGAACCCTACCGAGGAAACTTTTTTTTTTATATTTATCTTTATTATTACTAAAGCAAACGACCACGTATTTGGTGTATATAAGAATATACACATATACATATATATGACTGTGACTGTTAATTTGTCAATTATTTAAACAATTGTTTATTCATGACTTATTAAATTTCTAGCATGACCCTTTAGCTTAGTCTTTATTAGGATGATTGCCAGTGTTTCATGCGCGCCTTTTAGGGAATCAAGTAGACTAAATGCGTCTTTGAAACTTTGCAAATTCTCTGCCTTTCCATCGAACTCAGGTATGAGTGATGAGGCTAATATTAAGAATTCAACTACTGTTTGAGCCATGTTTACTGTCTTTATATCTTCTAGTTTTTCGTCTGTCGTTGATTCTGCTAACAGTGACTTATCAAATGTTACCGGTGTATTTAACACCGTTGGTAAGTAAAGTTGGAGACGATATTTTTCATTTAAGTTTACCAGATTGTCCCTTAGACGATGTAAAGTGTCTGAAGTTTGGACTCTGTGTAGACTTGTGAGTTTGTGTTGCCACTCATTAACTAAACTTCTGATTTTATTGTATTCATATACAAGAATCCCAGTGTGTTTAATTATGGTGGGTCTCAACACTAGTGAGCCTTTATTTAGGCACTTATACGATTTATCGAAGTTGCTTCTATGCAGCTTTATCTTCTCGACTAATTGGGGCCATTACATGTATATTAATTAAAGACGAAGTTGACCAAAAAAGCATGCACACGCGCCCAGGTTAACACGGCCCTAATGCATGCACCTTTGTCACGTGCGCTGCGTCAGCGGATTCCACAAAACAGCCATCCGTGGGAGCGCACCATGAAACAGGACACCTTAGCTAAGCTACAACGGAAACAACGACAACAAAGCTTACAGAAGCGACAGCGACAACAGCGGCAGCAGCTACAGCGACAGCGGCGACAACAGTAGCAGCGACAGCGACAGCAGCAGCGGAGTTCTAGCTTTAATATAATTTGTACTTATCATTGTAAAGTAGTTCTTAAGCAGCACTACTAAAAAACGGTTCTTTTTTTTAAAGACCTCAAGGAACAAATTCCTTAATTGGTGCCCGAGCAGGGACCGGGATAGTAAAAAGGATAACGCATCGCGAATTATCGGTAGAATTATTAAATTGATTCGATAAAGTGCCTCGAAGCAAGCCACAACGCGAGTGCGATTTAGTAAAGATAACAATAGTCTTTACCGCGTTTGACTTAATTATCACCGGTCGTACCGCCGTTTCTCTGTTGTATCCGTTCGCAGAGAACCACGTCTAAAGTGTCATTAAGGAGCCCCAGTCACCTTCTGCACCGCTGTTGTCGCAGGACAAAATGGATCAACTCCGAAGGACCATAGTGGGAGATTCGCCGGAATGTTAATTATACTGTAAGCGTATCATTTAAGTGTGGCTATTGAGTAGAGGCGGCGGAAAGTAGCGCGGTCAGTTACGAGTTCGAACCCTACCGAGGAAACTTTTTTTTTATATTTATCTTTATTATTACTAAAGCAAACGACCACGTATTTGGTGTATATAAGAATATACACATATACATATATATGACTGTGACTGTTAGTTTGTCAATTATTTAAACAATTGTTTATTCATGACTTATTAAATTTCTAGCATGACCCTTTAGCTTAGTCTTTATTAGGATGATTGCCAGTGTTTCATGCGCGCCTTTTAGGGAATCAAGTAGACTAAATGCGTCTTTGAAACTTTGCAAATTCTCTGCCTTTCCATCGAACTCAGGTATGAGTGATGAGGCTAATATTAAGAATTCAACTACTGTTTGAGCCATGTTTACTGTCTTTATATCTTCTAGTTTTTCGTCTGTCGTTGATTCTGCTAACAGTGACTTATCAAATGTTACCGGTGTATTTAACACCGTTGGTAAGTAAAGCTGGAGACGATATTTTTCATTTAAGTTTACCAGATTGTCCCTTAGACGCTGTAAAGTGTCTGAAGTTTGGACTCTGTGTAGACTTGTGAGTTTGTGTTGCCACTCATTAACTAAACTCCTGATTTTATTGTATTCATATACAAGAATCCCAGTGTGTTTAATTATGGTGGGTCTCAACACTAGTGAGCCTTTATTTAGGCACTTATACGATTTATCGAAGTTGCTTCTATGCAGCTTTATCTTCTCGACTAATTGGGGCCATTACATGTATATTAATTAAAGACGAAGTTGACCAAAAAAGCATGCACACGCGCCCAGGTTAACACGGCCCTAATGCATGCAACTTTGTCACGTGCGCTGCGTCAGCGGATTCCACAAAACAGCCATCCGTGGGAGCGCACCATGAAACAGGACACCTTAGCTAAGCTACAACGGAAACAACGACAACAAAGCTTACAGAAGCGACAGCGACAACAGCGGCAGCAGCTACAGCGACAGCGGCGACAACAGTAGCAGCGACAGCGACAGCAGCAGCGGAGTTCTAGCTTTAATATAATTTGTACTTATCATTGTAAAGTAGTTCTTAAGCAGCACTACTAAAAAACGGTTCGTTTTTTTAAAGACCTCAAGGAACAAATTCCTTAATTGGTGCCCGAGCAGGGACCGGGATAGTAAAAAGGATAACGCATCGCGAATTATCGGTAGAATTATTAAATTGATTCGATAAAGTGCCTCGAAGCAAGCCACAACGCGAGTGCGATTTAGTAAAGATAACAATAGTCTTTACCGCGTTTGACTTAATTATCACCGGTCGTACCGCCGTTTCTCTGTTGTATCCGTTCGCAGAGAACCACGTCTAAAGTGTCATTAAGGAGCCCCAGTCACCTTCTGCACCGCTGTTGTCGCAGGACAAAATGGATCAACTCCGAAGGACCATCGTGGGAGATTCGCCGGAATGTTAATTATACTGTAAGCGTATCATTTAAGTGAATTGAATATTTAAAAAAGAAAGAAACAAGCAAAAAGTTTTTAAAACCTAAAACAAAATATAAGTGAACAAATTAAATTTAAGGATACAATTTAAATTTTACGGAAAACTTTAGAGAATTTAAATAACTAATTAATGCGATTTTTTATTTTATAATTAATTTTAATAATTTTAACATTTTACCCCTCTTTTAAGTTAAGTATTGTATACACATTTTACATTTTTTGCGTTACTATTTTAAATATCTCAATCTCAGTAGGAAATAAATTAAAGAAAAAATTTATTCTGCTCAATCACCTTACATAAAAACTAATACACAGAAGTATACCCTATAAGTGGTCCGTAAAGAATTCTTTGTGTGGTCCGTATTAAAACACTTAAAACCGAACAAGATGCAAGACGAATTGTCCGAGGCTATTAACAGCCTTTCCCTGGGGCCAAGTGCGTCCCACCGCCCGCCACCACGTAGGAATGCTGCGAGGGCCGGGCAACCAGCTAGCAGCACACCTGTTGCTAGCCCAGAACTTAGGGATGTTATAGTAGGTCTAATCCGAGAGACTCTCGAAGGAGGAGATCTGATAAGACAAACTATGGACAACCCTGACGGGGTTGTCCGATATACCAATCGCAAGGCCAGGACCTGAAAGCGAACACGATCACGATATCTCTGGGGATAGAACTACATTTAGCTCCTGGAAGAAAAATGTATATCGTATAATGAGTTTATACGAGGGCCAAGAGTGCAATTATAAATACTACTTAGTTACCTAGCTATACGAAACAAAATACTCGGAGAAGCCGACGTAGTACTAGAATCATATAACACTCCCATGAATTGGAGGGCAATATCTGACGTCGCACTACGCTAACAAGAGAGTTTTGAAAACCCTCGAATACCAAATGTTCTCTTTGGTACAAGGTCGAAAGACCATGAATGAGTTCTATCAAGCAGTATACCACCAGCTGTCTCTGATACTCAACCAAATTAGCTTTCAAGAAGAATCAGCGGAAACCGTGAGAGCTTTAACCAAAAATTATCGGGATAAAGCCTTGGACACCTTTGTACGTGGGCTTAATGGCGATTCACCTCGCCTTTTAGCTATCAAAGAACCAAGAACCAGCCACGCACTTCAATTGTGTGGATTAGTAGAATATCGGGAGCATAGGAACGCATTCATTCCAAAATTTAAACAGCAGGCCACCCTTACCACCTAGACAAGTCCCAAATCTAATAGTAACAAGCAAAAAACTTCGACCCCAGGTTGTACTATACAACTCAAATCCGATCGAACGCAAACTACCAAGCGTAAGGCACATAGCCTGCTCAAATACTCCCATGCAGCAACAATATGGTGCACCACAACAGGCCGCACCTTATGGGCGGAACTTCCCGGCGCCACCGCGCCCACAGGCTCAAAAACCCGAACCCTAGACCGATTCCAATGGAAATCAATCCTTCTATTAGGTCCAAACATATAAATTATAGGAACAAGCCTCAGAATAATGATATAGCAGGAAAACGACCACCTGCCGCAGCCTACACAGGTCCCCCTCAGAAATTCCAAAGGCAATTTCACATTGCTACCGGCAATATGGAGCCGACGACAGACGGGAGTGAGGAAGAATCACCTTATCCCATCGGTCTGGAGGAACAGGGATATTACGAAACTATAGAACAAGAGGGAGTTGCAGATCTGCCTAGTCAATATTAAGAATACATGCCCGTAGCGGCAGATGCCTCAGATGTTTATTTTTTAGATGAAATAGTTCCTCGTTGCCATACTTTCAGTGTAAAGCGGGGAACGGCATGACACTTAGATTTTTAATCGACACAGGATCCAATCAAAACTATATTCAGTCCGAATTTGTTCAGAACCCCAAACTCAACGAACAACCTTTTTTCGCTAATTCCGTTGGTGGGCAAGCGACAGTTACCCATGATACTCGTCTTAACTTTTCGGTTTAAAAGACGGTCCTATTAAATTCTTCCTTTTACCAACGCTCAAAACTTTCCATGGCATTCTGGGTAATGATACCTTAAAACAGCTGAACCGTGTCATAGACGTACGGAACGACGTACTAATTATAAACGGAAATTACAGAATTAACATAAAACAACTAGAGACACAGGCAGTTAACAAAACAAGGATTAGAACAGATCACATGTCCGAAACTCAGAAACAATATATCGATCAACAGACGGAATCCCATGCGGAAGTATTCGCCGACCCTGACATGAAACTTACATATACTACTAAGGTAGAGGGTGAAATGAGAACTACATCATATACCCCAGTATATTGTAAGCATTACCTTTACCCCGCATCATTAAAAGCAGAAATAGAAAAAGAGATACAAAATTTGCTGAGAGACGGCATTATCAGACCTTCACGGTCACCATACAGCACCCATATGGGTGGTACCAAAAAGGATTGATGCCTCTGGGGAAAAAAAGTACAGAATGGGTATCGATTATAGAAAACTGAATGACGTAACAGTTACAGATCGATACCCAATACCCGAAATCAGAGAAATAATTGCACAAATGGGCTTTCGTCCATCGCTCGGTCATCGATTTAAAGAGCGGTTTCCATCAAATCCCACTCAAAGAAAGGGATATTGAGAAAACGGCTTTCGCCGTGAACGGGGGAAATTCGAATTCACTAGACTGCCTTTCTGTCTAAAGAACTCCCCTTCCATATTTCAAAGAGCTCTAGATGACATTCTAAGAGATTACGTAGGCAAGATATGCTACGTTTACATTGATGATATTATCGTCTTTAGTCAATCCGAGGATAAACATGCTATACATCTGGAAATGATTTGCACAACCTTACATAAAGCTACTTGAAAATGCAAATCATTAAATGCGAATTCTTTAAGACAGAAGTCGATTTCTTGGGCTTCACTATTTCAAAAAATGGCATTAAAACCAACGTCTAGAAAGTGAAAGCCATCGAGGCATTCCCTGTACCTTAAACTCTGAAAGACTTAAGATCTTTTCTGGGTTTATCGAGCTATTATCGCAGGTTCATACGGGACTGCGCCAAAATAGCAAAGCCCCTTACTACCCTTCTCAGGGGAGAAAACGGTAGATCTTCAAAGAACATCTCAGCTAGAATAAAAATCACTCTGGATAATGAAGCGTTAGACTCTTTTCATAAGATTAAACGAACACTAGCCTCCCAAGATGTGATACTAGCATACAACGACATTGCTAAAGAATTCCAATTGACAACCGATGCTTCGAACTTCGCTATTGGAGCAGTACTCGAGCAGAACGGCAGACCGATTACTTTCATTTCCCGTACTCTTTCGAAAGCCGAAGAAAGAAAATTATGCCGCAATCGAAAAAGAAATGCTGGCCATAGTTTGGGCTCTCCAGAGCTTGCGGATGTACCTATACGGTACCGCTAAAGTAGTCATATTTACGGACCACTTACTTCGTCACAAAAATCATAATGGTAAACTCAAGAGGTGGAAGAGTTACCACGAAGAGTTCAACCACGAGCTCAGGTATAAGCCAGGAATATGTATTGTATATTGTATACGAAACAAAATACTCGGAGAAGCCGACGTAGTACTAGAATCATATAACACTCCCATGAATTGGAGGGCAATATCTGACGTCGCACTACGCTAACAAGAGAGTTTTGAAAACCCTCGAATACCAAATGTTCTCTTTGGTACAAGGTCGAAAGACCATGAATGAGTTCTATCAAGCAGTATACCACCAGCTGTCTCTGATACTCAACCAAATTAGCTTTCAAGAAGAATCAGCGGAAACCGTGAGAGCTTTAACCAAAAATTATCGGGATAAAGCCTTGGACACCTTTGTACGTGGGCTTAATGGCGATTCACCTCGCCTTTTACTCTTTCCCGTACTCTTTCGAAAGCCGAAGAAAGAAAATTATGCCGCAATCGAAAAAGAAATGCTGGCCATAGTTTGGGCTCTCCAGAGCTTGCGGATGTACCTATACGGTACCGCTAAAGTAGTCATATTTACGGACCACTTACTTCGTCACAAAAATCATAATGGTAAACTCAAGAGGTGGAAGAGTTACCACGAAGAGTTCAACTCAGGTATAAGCCAGGAATATGTATTGTATATTGTATACGAAACAAAATACTCGGAGAAGCCGACATAGTACTAGAATCATATAACACTCCCATGAATTGGAGGGCAATATCTGACGTCGCACTACGCTAACAAGAGAGTTTTGAAAACCCTCGAATACCAAATGTTCTCTTTGGTACAAGGTCGAAAGACCATGAATGAGTTCTATCAAGCAGTATACCACCAGCTGTCTCTGATACTCAACCAAATTAGCTTTCAAGAAGAATCAGCGGAAACCGTGAGAGCTTTAACCAAAAATTATCGGGATAAAGCCTTGGACACCTTTGTACGTGGGCTTAATGGCGATTCACCTCGCCTTTTAGCTATCAAAGAACCAAGAACCAGCCACGCACTTCATTTGTGTGGATTAGTAGAATATCGGGAGCATAGGAACGCATTCATTCCAAAATTTAAACAGCAGGCCACCCTTACCACCTAGACAAGTCCCAAATCTAATAGTAACAAGCAAAAAACTTCGACCCCAGGTTGTACTATACAACTCAAATCCGATCGAACGCAAACTACCAAGCGTAAGGCACATAGCCTGCTCAAATACTCCCATTCAGCAACAATATGGTGCACCACAACAGGCCGCACCTTATGGGCGGAACTTCCCGGCGCCACCGCGCCCACAGGCTCAAAAACCCGAACCCTAGACCGATTCCAATGGAAATCAATCCTTCTATTAGGTCCAAACATATAAATTATAGGAACAAGCCTCAGAATAATGATATAGCAGGAAAACGACCACCTGCCGCAGCCTACACAGGTCCCCCTCAGAAATTCCAAAGGCAATTTCACATTGCTACCGGCAATATGGAGCCGACGACAGACGGGAGTGAGGAAGAATCACCTTATCCCATCGGTCTGGAGGAACAGGGATATTACGAAACTATAGAACAAGAGGGAGTTGCAGATCTGCCTAGTCAATATCAAGAATACATGCCCGTAGCGGCAGATGCCTCAGATGTTTATTTTTTAGATGAAATAGTTCCTCGTTGCCATACTTTCAGTGTAAAGCGGGGAACGGCATGACACTTAGATTTTTAATCGACACAGGATCCAATCAAAACTATATTCAGTCCGAATTTGTTCAGAACCCCAAACTCAACGAACAACCTTTTTTCGCTAATTCCGTTGGTGGGCAAGCGACAGTTACCCATGATACTCGTCTTAACTTTTCGGTTTAAAAGACGGTCCTATTAAATTCTTCCTTTTACCAACGCTCAAAACTTTCCATGGCATTCTGGGTAATGATACCTTAAAACAGCTGAACCGTGTCATAGACGTACGGAACGACGTACTAATTATAAACGGAAATTACAGAATTAACATAAAACAACTAGAGACACAGGCAGTTAACAAAACAAGGATTAGAACAGATCACATGTCCGAAACTCAGAAACAATATATCGATCAACAGACGGAATCCCATGCGGAAGTATTCGCCGACCCTGACATGAAACTTACATATACTACTAAGGTAGAGGGTGAAATGAGAACTACATCATATACCCCAGTATATTGTAAGCATTACCCTTACCCCGCATCATTAAAAGCAGAAATAGAAAAAGAGATACAAAATTTGCTGAGAGACGGCATTATCAGACCTTCACGGTCACCATACAGCACCCATATGGGTGGTACCAAAAAGGATTGATGCCTCTGGGGAAAAAAAGTACAGAATGGGTATCGATTATAGAAAACTGAATGACGTAACAGTTTCAGATCGATACCCAATACCCGAAATCAGAGAAATAATTGCACAATTGGGCTTTCGCCCATCGCTCGGTCATCGATTTAAAGAGCGGTTTCCATCAAATCCCACTCAAAGAAAGGGATATTGAGAAAACGGCTTTCGCCGTGAACGGGGGGAAATTCGAATTCACTAGACTGCCTTTCTGTCTAAAGAACTCCCCTTCCATATTTCAAAGAGCTCTAGATGACATTCTAAGAGATTACGTAGGCAAGATATGCTACGTTTACATTGATGATATTATCGTCTTTAGTCAATCCGAGGATAAACATGCTATACATCTGGAAATGATTTGCACAACCTTACATAAAGCTACTTGAAAATGCAAATCATTAAATGCGAATTCTTTAAGACAGAAGTCGATTTCTTGGGCTTCACTATTTCAAAAAATGGCATTAAAACCAACGTCTAGAAAGTGAAAGCCATCGAGGCATTCCCTGTACCTTAAACTCTGAAAGACTTAAGATCTTTTCTGGGTTTATCGAGCTATTATCGCAGGTTCATACGGGACTGCGCCAAAATAGCAAAGCCCCTTACTACCCTTCTCAGGGGAGAAAACGGTAGATCTTCAAAGAACATC
Source organism: Drosophila montana (assembly GCF_035044405.1). Classification (NCBI taxonomy): domain Eukaryota; kingdom Metazoa; phylum Arthropoda; class Insecta; order Diptera; family Drosophilidae; genus Drosophila; species Drosophila montana. The sequence goes on from NW_026997040.1 coordinate 79,510, forward strand.
TCAGCTAGAATAAAAATCACTCTGGATAATGAAGCGTTAGACTCTTTTCATAAGATTAAACGAACACTAGCCTCCCAAGATGTGATACTAGCATACAACGACATTGCTAAAGAATTCCAATTGACAACCGATGCTTCGAACTTCGCTATTGGAGCAGTACTCGAGCAGAACGGCAGACCGATTACTTTCATTTCCCGTACTCTTTCGAAAGCCGAAGAAAGAAAATTATGCCGCAATCAAAAAAGGAATGCTGGCCATAGTTTGGGCTCTCCAGAGCTTGCGGATGTACCTATACGGTACCGCTAAAGTAGTCATATTTACGGACCACTTACTTCGTCACAAAAATCATAATGGTAAACTCAAGAGGTGGAAGAGTTACCACGAAGAGTTCAACCACGAGCTCAGGTATAAGCCAGGAATATGTATTGTATATTGTATACGAAACAAAATACTCGGAGAAGCCGACGTAGTACTAGAATCATATAACACTCCCATAAATTGGAGGCCAATATCTGACGTCGCACTACGCTAACAAGAGAGTTTTGAAAACCCTCGAATACCAAATGTTCTCTTTGGTACAAGGTCGAAAGACCATGAATGAGTTCTATCAAGCAGTATACCACCAGCTGTCTCTGATACTCAACCAAATTAGCTTTCAAGAAGAATCAGCGGAAACCGTGAGAGCTTTAACCAAAAATTATCGGGATAAAGCCTTGGACACCTTTGTACGTGGGCTTAATGGCGATTCACCTCGCCTTTTAGCTATCAAAGAACCAAGAACCAGCCACGCACTTCATTTGTGTGGATTAGTAGAATATCAGGAGCATAGGAACGCATTCATTCCAAAATTTAAACAGCAGGCCACCCTTACCACCTAGACAAGTCCCAAATCTAATAGTAACAAGCAAAAAACTTCGACCCCAGGTTGTACTATACAAGTCAAATCCGATCGAACGCAAACTACCAAGCGTAAGGCACATAGCCTGCTCAAATACTCCCATGCAGCAACAATATGGTGCACCACAACAGGCCGCACCTTATGGGCGGAACTTCCCGGCGCCACCGCGCCCACAGGCTCAAAAACCCGAACCCTAGACCGATTCCAATGGAAATCAATCCTTCTATTAGGTCCAAACATATAAATTATAGGAACAAGCTTCAGAATAATGATATAGCAGGAAAACGACCACCTGCCGCAGCCTACACAGGTCCCCCTCAGAAATTCCAAAGGCAATTTCACATTGCTACCGGCAATATGGAGCCGACGACAGACGGGAGTGAGGAAGAATCACCTTATCCCATCGGTCTGGAGGAACAGGGATATTACGAAACTATAGAACAAGAGGGAGTTGCAGATCTGCCTAGTCAATATCAAGAATACATGCCCGTAGCGGCAGATGCCTCAGATGTTTATTTTTTAGATGAAATAGTTCCTCGTTGCCATACTTTCAGTGTAAAGCGGGGAACGGCATGACACTTAGATTTTTAATCGACACAGGATCCAATCAAAACTATATTCAGTCCGAATTTGTTCAGAACCCCAAACTCAACGAACAACCTTTTTTCGCTAATTCCGTTGGTGGGCAAGCGACAGTTACCCATGATACTCGTCTTAACTTTTCGGTTTAAAAGACGGTCCTTTTAAATTCTTCCTTTTACCAACGCTCAAAACTTTCCATGGCATTCTGGGTAATGATACCTTAAAACAGCTGAACCGTGTCATAGACGTACGGAACGACGTACTAATTATAAACGGAAATTACAGAATTAACATTAAAACAACTAGAGACACAGGCAGTTAACAAAACAAGGATTAGAACAGATCACATGTCCGAAACTCAGAAACAATATATCGATCAACAGACGGAATCCCATGCGGAAGTATTCGCCGACCTTGACATGAAACTTACATATACTACTAAGGTAGAGGGTGAAATGAGAACTACATCATATACCCCAGTATATTGTAAGCATTACCCTTACCCCGCATCATTAAAAGCAGAAATAGAAAAAGAGATACAAAATTTGCTGAGAGACGGCATTATCAGACCTTCACGGTCACCATACAGCACCCATATGGGTGGTACCAAAAAGGATTGATGCCTCTGGGGAAAAAAAGTACAGAATGGGTATCGATTATAGAAAACTGAATGACGTAACAGTTTCAGATCGATACCCAATACCCGAAATCAGAGAAATAATTGCACAATTGGGCTTTCGCCCATCGCTCGGTCATCGATTTAAAGAGCGGTTTCCATCAAATCCCACTCAAAGAAAGGGATATTGAGAAAACGGCTTTCGCCGTGAACGGGGGGAAATTCGAATTCACTAGACTGCCTTTCTGTCTAAAGAACTCCCCTTCCATATTTCAAAGAGCTCTAGATGACATTCTAAGAGATTACGTAGGCAAGATATGCTACGTTTACATTGATGATATTATCGTCTTTATTCAATCCAAGGATAAACATGCTATACATCTGGAAATGATTTGCACAACCTTACATAAAGCTACTTGAAAATGCAAATCATTAAATGCGAATTCTTTAAGACAGAAGTCGATTTCTTGGGATTTACTATTTCAAAAAATGGCATTAAAACCAACGTCTAGAAAGTGAAAGCCATCGAGGCATTCCCTGTACCTTAAACTCTGAAAGACTTAAGATCTTTTCTGGGTTTATCGAGCTATTATCGCAGGTTCATACGGGACTGCGCCAAAATAGCAAAGACCCTTACTACCCTTCTCAGGGGAGAAAACGGTAGATCTTCAAAGAACATCTCAGCTAGAATAAAAATCACTCTGGATAATGAAGCGTTAGACTCTTTTCATAAGATTAAACGAACACTAGCCTCCCAAGATGTGATACTAGCATACAACGACATTGCTAAAGAATTCCAATTGACAACCGATGCTTCGAACTTCGCTATTGGAGCAGTACTCGAGCAGAACGGCAGACCGATTACTTTCATTTCCCGTACTCTTTCGAAAGCCGAAGAAAGAAAATTATGCCGCAATCGAAAAAGAAATGCTGGCCATAGTTTGGGCTCTCCAGAGCTTGCGGATGTACCTATACGGTACCGCTAAAGTAGTCATATTTACGGACCACTTACTTCGTCACAAAAATCATAATGGTAAACTCAAGAGGTGGAAGAGTTACCACGAAGAGTTCAACCACGAGCTCAGGTATAAGCCAGGAATATGTATTGTATATTGTATATGAAACAAAATACTCGGAGAAGCCGACGTAGTACTAGAATCATATAACACTCCCATGAATTGGAGGGCAATATCTGACGTCGCACTACGCTAACAAGAGAGTTTTGAAAACCCTCGAATACCAAATGTACTCTTTGGTACAAGGTCGAAAGACCATAAATGAGTTCTATCAAGCAGTATACCACCAGCTGTCTCTGATACTCAACCAAATTAGCTTTCAAGAAGAATCAGCGGAAACCGTGAGAGCTTTAACCAAAAATTATCGGGATAAAGCCTTGGACACCTTTGTACGTGGGCTTAATGGCGATGCACCTCGCCTTTTAGCTATCAAAGAACCAAGAACCAGCCACGCACTTCATTTGTGTGGATTAGTAGAATATCAGGAGCATAGGAACGCATTCATTCCAAAATTTAAACAGCAGGCCACCCTTACCACCTAGACAAGTCCCAAATCTAATAGTAACAAGCAAAAAACTTCGACCCCAGGTTGTACTATACAAGTCAAATCCGATCGAACGCAAACTACCAAGCGTAAGGCACAAAGCCTGCTCAAATACTCCCATGCAGCAACAATATGGTGCACCACAACAGGCCGCACCTTATGGGCGGAACTTCCCGGCGCCACCGCGCCCACAGGCTCAAAAACCCGAACCCTAGACCGATTCCAAAGGAAATCAATCCTTCTATTAGGTCCAAACATATAAATTATAGGAACAAGCTTCAGAATAATGATATAGCAGGAAAACGACCACCTGCCGCAGCCTACACAGGTCCCCCTCAGAAATTCCAAAGGCAATTTCACATTGCTACCGGCAATATGGAGCCGACGACAGACGGGAGTGAGGAAGAATCACCTTATCCCATCGGTCTGGAGGAACAGGGATATTACGAAACTATAGAACAAGAGGGAGTTGCAGATCTGCCTAGTCAATATCAAGAATACATGCCCGTAGCGGCAGATGCCTCAGATGTTTATTTTTTAGATGAAATAGTTCCTCGTTGCCATACTTTCAGTGTAAAGCGGGGAACAGCATGACACTTAGATTTTTAATCGACACAGGATCCAATCAAAACTATATTCAGTCCGAATTTGTTCAGAACCCCAAACTCAACGAACTACATTTTTTCGCTAATTCCGTTGGTGGGCAAGCGACAGTTACCCATGATACTCGTCTTAACTTTTCGGTTTAAAAGACGGTCCTATTAAATTCTTCCTTTTACCAACGCTCAAAACTTTCCATGGCATTCTGGGTAATGATACCTTAAAACAGTTGAACCGTGTCATAGACGTACGGAACGACGTACTAATTATAAACGGAAATTACAGAATTAACATTAAAACAACTAGAGACACAGGCAGTTAACAAAACAAGGATTAGAACAGATCACATGTCCGAAACTCAGAAACAATATATCGATCAACAGACGGAATCCCATGCGGAAGTATTCGCCGACCTTGACATGAAACTTACATATACTACTAAGGTAGAGGGTGAAATGAGAACTACATCATATACCCCAGTATATTGTAAGCATTACCCTTACCCCGCATCATTAAAAGCAGAAATAGAAAAAGAGATACAAAATTTGCTGAGAGACGGCATTATCAGACCTTCACGGTCACCATACAGCACCCATATGGGTGGTACCAAAAAGGATTGATGCCTCTGGGGAAAAAAAGTACAGAATGGGTATCGATTATAGAAAACTGAATGACGTAACAGTTTCAGATCGATACCCAATACCCGAAATCAGAGAAATAATTGCACAATTGGGCTTTCGCCCATCGCTCGGTCATCGATTTAAAGAGCGGTTTCCATCAAATCCCACTCAAAGAAAGGGATATTGAGAAAACGGCTTTCGCCGTGAACGGGGGGAAATTCGAATTCACTAGACTGCCTTTCTGTCTAAAGAACTCCCCTTCCATATTTCAAAGAGCTCTAGATGACATTCTAAGAGATTACGTAGGCAAGATATGCTACGTTTACATTGATGATATTATCGTCTTTATTCAATCCGAGGATAAACATGCTATACATCTGGAAATGATTTGCACAACCTTACATAAAGCTACTTGAAAATGCAAATCATTAAATGCGAATTCTTTAAGACAGAAGTCGATTTCTTGGGCTTTACTATTTCAAAAAATGGCATTAAAACCAACGTCTAGAAAGTGAAAGCCATCGAGGCATTCCCTGTACCTTAAACTCTGAAAGACTTAAGATCTTTTCTGGGTTTATCGAGCTATTATCGCAGGTTCATACGGGACTGCGCCAAAATAGCAAAGACCCTTACTACCCTTCTCAGGGGAGAAAACGGTAGATTTTCAAAGAACATCTCAGCTAGAATAAAAATCACTCTGGATAATGAAGCGTTAGACTCTTTTCATAAGATTAAACGAACACTAGCCTCCCAAGATGTGATACTAGCATACAACGACATTGCTAAAGAATTCCAATTGACAACCGATGCTTCGAACTTCGCTATTGGAGCAGTACTCGAGCAGAACGGCAGACCGATTACTTTCATTTCCCGTACTCTTTCGAAAGCCGAAGAAAGAAAATTATGCCGCAATCGAAAAAGAAATGCTGGCCATAGTTTGGGCTCTCCAGAGCTTGCGGATGTACCTATACGGTACCGCTAAAGTAGTCATATTTACGGACCACTTACTTCGTCACAAAAATCATAATGGTAAACTCAAGAGGTGGAAGAGTTACCACGAAGAGTTCAACCACGAGCTCAGGTATAAGCCAGGAATATGTATTGTATATTGTATACGAAACAAAATACTCGGAGAAGCCGACGTAGTACTAGAATCATATAACACTCCCATGAATTGGAGGGCAATATCTGACGTCGCACTACGCTAACAAGAGAGTTTTGAAAACCCTCGAATACCAAATGTACTCTTTGGTACAAGGTCGAAAGACCATAAATGAGTTCTATCAAGCAGTATACCACCAGCTGTCTCTGATACTCAACCAAATTAGCTTTCAAGAAGAATCAGCGGAAACCGTGAGAGCTTTAACCAAAAATTATCGGGATAAAGCCTTGGACACCTTTGTACGTGGGCTTAATGGCGATTCACCTCGCCTTTTAGCTATCAAAGAACCAAGAACCAGCCACGCACTTCATTTGTGTGGATTAGTAGAATATCAGGAGCATAGGAACGCATTCATTCCAAAATTTAAACAGCAGGCCACCCTTACCACCTAGACAAGTCCCAAATCTAATAGTAACAAGCAAAAAACTTCGACCCCAGGTTGTACTATACAAGTCAAATCCGATCGAACGCAAACTACCAAGCGTAAGGCACAAAGCCTGCTCAAATACTCCCATGCAGCAACAATATGGTGCACCACAACAGGCCGCACCTTATGGGCGGAACTTCCCGGCGCCACCGCGCCCACAGGCTCAAAAACCCGAACCCTAGACCGATTCCAAAGGAAATCAATCCTTCTATTAGGTCCAAACATATAAATTATAGGAACAAGCTTCAGAATAATGATATAGCAGGAAAACGACCACCTGCCGCAGCCTACACAGGTCCCCCTCAGAAATTCCAAAGGCAATTTCACATTGCTACCGGCAATATGGAGCCGACGACAGACGGGAGTGAGGAAGAATCACCTTATCCCATCGGTCTGGAGGAACAGGGATATTACGAAACTATAGAACAAGAGGGAGTTGCAGATCTGCCTAGTCAATATCAAGAATACATGCCCGTAGCGGCAGATGCCTCAGATGTTTATTTTTTAGATGAAATAGTTCCTCGTTGCCATACTTTCAGTGTAAAGCGGGGAACAGCATGACACTTAGATTTTTAATCGACACAGGATCCAATCAAAACTATATTCAGTCCGAATTTGTTCAGAACCCCAAACTCAACGAACTACATTTTTTCGCTAATTCCGTTGGTGGGCAAGCGACAGTTACCCATGATACTCGTCTTAACTTTTCGGTTTAAAAGACGGTCCTATTAAATTCTTCCTTTTACCAACGCTCAAAACTTTCCATGGCATTCTGGGTAATGATACCTTAAAACAGTTGAACCGTGTCATAGACGTACGGAACGACGTACTAATTATAAACGGAAATTACAGAATTAACATTAAAACAACTAGAGACACAGGCAGTTAACAAAACAAGGATTAGAACAGATCACATGTCCGAAACTCAGAAACAATATATCGATCAACAGACGGAATCCCATGCGGAAGTATTCGCCGACCTTGACATGAAACTTACATATACTACTAAGGTAGAGGGTGAAATGAGAACTACATCATATACCCCAGTATATTGTAAGCATTACCCTTACCCCGCATCATTAAAAGCAGAAATAGAAAAAGAGATACAAAATTTGCTGAGAGACGGCATTATCAGACCTTCACGGTCACCATACAGCACCCATATGGGTGGTACCAAAAAGGATTGATGCCTCTGGGGAAAAAAAGTACAGAATGGGTATCGATTATAGAAAACTGAATGACGTAACAGTTTCAGATCGATACCCAATACCCGAAATCAGAGAAATAATTGCACAATTGGGCTTTCGCCCATCGCTCGGTCATCGATTTAAAGAGCGGTTTCCATCAAATCCCACTCAAAGAAAGGGATATTGAGAAAACGGCTTTCGCCGTGAACGGGGGGAAATTCGAATTCACTAGACTGCCTTTCTGTCTAAAGAACTCCCCTTCCATATTTCAAAGAGCTCTAGATGACATTCTAAGAGATTACGTAGGCAAGATATGCTACGTTTACATTGATGATATTATCGTCTTTATTCAATCCGAGGATAAACATGCTATACATCTGGAAATGATTTGCACAACCTTACATAAAGCTACTTGAAAATGCAAATCATTAAATGCGAATTCTTTAAGACAGAAGTCGATTTCTTGGGCTTTACTATTTCAAAAAATGGCATTAAAACCAACGTCTAGAAAGTGAAAGCCATCGAGGCATTCCCTGTACCTTAAACTCTGAAAGACTTAAGATCTTTTCTGGGTTTATCGAGCTATTATCGCAGGTTCATACGGGACTGCGCCAAAATAGCAAAGACCCTTACTACCCTTCTCAGGGGAGAAAACGGTAGATCTTCAAAGAACATCTCAGCTAGAATAAAAATCACTCTGGATAATGAAGCGTTAGACTCTTTTCATAAGATTAAACGAACACTAGCCTCCCAAGATGTGATACTAGCATACAACGACATTGCTAAAGAATTCCAATTGACAACCGATGCTTCGAACTTCGCTATTGGAGCAGTACTCGAGCAGAACGGCAGACCGATTACTTTCATTTCCCGTACTCTTTCGAAAGCCGAAGAAAGAAAATTATGCCGCAATCGAAAAAGAAATGCTGGCCATAGTTTGGGCTCTCCAGAGCTTGCGGATGTACCTATACGGTACCGCTAAAGTAGTCATATTTACGGACCACTTACTTCGTCACAAAAATCATAATGGTAAACTCAAGAGGTGGAAGAGTTACCACGAAGAGTTCAACCACGAGCTCAGGTATAAACCAGGAATATCTATTGTAGTAGCAGATGCGTTGTCTAGGAATCCTATAGATCAACAAATAAATAGCACCAGTGCCACTGTGCACAGTGACGAGAGTTCCTCGCACAACCTTATACCTGTTATGGAAGTACCAATCAGCGTATTAAGGAACCAAGTTTTTTATTGACCGCAAACGAAGAATCATACGAGTTTAGTATACCGTTCCCATCCTACCATAGACATATAATTAGAAAAAACCATTATTCAGAAAAAAAATCTAATAGAAATTTTAAAGAAACGACTGGACCCAAAAATTGTGAACGGGTTGTTCACCTCAGAAGCGAAAAAGATCTGAATGTTGCTGCAAGACCAGCTAAAGGCAACAGTCTATACGACGTCGCCATACACATCTACCAGTAACGGTCAGGTTGAGCAATTCCATTCAACATTAGCCGAAATCATGCGTTGCATAAAAAAATTCGAGGGTATCGTAAATTTCGAAGACCTAATCTTCAAAGCAGTTCAACTGTATAATCAATCAGTACACTCCACAGTAAAAGGAAAACCAATAGATATATTTTTTGGCAATCAAAATATAATTGATCCCCAACAAATTGAATTACAAAGGCAGCTGATAAGAGAAAAAATCATAAAGAAACAAGAAAAAGATCTTAATTACCACAATATGAAAAATAAACAATTAAAAAACTAGAACATCGGAGATACCATTTACGTAAAAATAGACAAAAAAAATAGGTTCAAAACTCACACCCAAAAACAGAAAAGAAATAGTAGCAAAAAACGGGAACACTACCATTACCACAAAAACCGGCAGAAAAGACCATACAAATAATATAAAAACCTAATATTACGTTGGGTTGGCAACTATCCTAGACTACTCACACTCACAGCTAATTCCAATAAAAATGGGTTCAGCCGCAGTCAAAAGCGGAACTTTCAAAATTATCCATGTATTCGACACCGAAGAATACGAAAGAGTTTTCCAGACACTGGAAGACACCCTGCATACTATAAACACCTCACACCAGCTATTCCCATTGCTAGAATACGAGATTGGATAATTAAAAAATGATCTACGCAGACTCATACCCTCCCAAACAGCGGCAAGAGCGATAAATGCGCTGGGAACAGCTTGGAAATGGTTGGGCGGCTCACCGGACCACAATGACCATGAAATATAAGTAACTAAGATGAATGAGCAGTAAGAAAACAATAACAAACAAGTTGTTATAAATAAAATATTGCAAAATAAATATAACGATATAAGCGGAGTCACGAATGAGATTATTAAAATAGCTAAAGAAAATAAAAATTTTAGTGATTTTCGGTACTTAAATTCAAGATTCAAGTTTCTAAAGACGATTTCACAAATCTAGCTCTTGCCATAGATTAGGCAAAAACTAACACAATAAACTCAATAATATTGTCAGAATTAGAAGTCAAAACAATAGAAACAATTTTAGAAAGAGAAAAAGTTATGTTCTTAAATGCAGAAGAACTATTATATACATAAATAATATACCTTTAATTGCAAACGAAATATGTACTGCTGTGTTATAAAAGCCCACTTAAAAACTTAATACAATAAACATTGTGAAATGTGGCCAAATGATATATAATAAAAGACTCTTGCGAATCTCATAATAATAAAACCATATGTAATAAGAATAATCTAATAGACTTAAGTAACTATACATGCATAACCCCACTTCTGAAAAGCCAAGCTCCGAATTGCAAAACGATCAATAGCCAACATGTACCGCATTATGAAGAACTCTTCAGCGGAACAATACTACTCAACGACCTCGACAGAAAGTTAAGAATCGACAAAGAAGAAATGGAACTCAGAGGAACATTTCTAATCCAGTTCCAAAACTCGACAGTTGTCATAGAAGATGAGGTGTATGAAGCAAAAGAGGTTGACTTCGGAGAAGCCACACCAACCCTAATTCAAATAATTGCAGCAAATAACTGAGTCGACGAGGTACACTCACTGCAGATGCTAAAGGAGGTTAATATCAACAACACCTTGAAGCTCGAAACCCTGAAGAGCTACAACAACGTTACAACAACAATCAATTTCACGCTATCTGGAATATTGATGATGTTAATGATCGGAATCATCGCGTCCTCAATGAGACGAAAGTTCTTCGCTACACAGCAGGTAACCAGAGAGGTAGGGGAAGCAGAACCAGCTGTAGAAGCGAGCGTTGTTACAAATCAAAAACGCTTTTACATCGCATCCGAAGACGTATGCGTTTAAAGGGGAAAGAGTTAAAGACGAAGTTGAACAAAAAAGCATGCACACGCGCCCATGTTATCACGGCCCTAATGCATGCACCTTTGTCACGTGCGCTGCGTCAGCGGATTCCACAAAACAGCCATCCGTGGGAGCGCACCATGAAACAGGACACCATAGCTAAGCTACAACGGAAACAACAACAAAGCTTACAGCCACAGCGACAGCGGCGACAACAGCAGCGGAATTCTAGCTTTAATATAATTTGTACTTATCATTTTAAAGTAGTTCTTAAGCAGCACTACTAAAAAACGGTTCTTTTTTTTAAAGACCTTAAGGAACAAATTCTTAATTTATTTAAGCAGCGGCTTAGACCTTTTCTAAGTCGTTAGCCCGACTCATGTAACGTTTTCTTAGTGATTTTTCACGAAGAAGATACATCTTCAGAAGGATGTTCACTGAAGCTATTACGATAAGTAACTAGTATAACTAGTATAACTAGCAGTATGTTTGTTAACTGCAAACGGGGTGTGGTGTCTACAACTTCTACAACGTTTACTAAGTTGGCAGTGTTATCAGCTGCCTTTGATTGCTTTCCCCCCATTTTGCTATATAATGACTCTTGCTATTTTTATTTTTTTTAAATTTTTTTTGTTAGATACTACCTGTGCAGACGTACTAAGGCAATTGTTGGTGGCCCTAGAATCGGATGGTCGTCAATAATAGTTTTTATTTTAGAACATGAATATAATGGGCTTGTTATCGTGCCATATTCTTTTATATACTTGTATTCGAATTCATATACTGGTGTGAATTCTCTATGCCTTTGCAAAATTTGTATGGCTTGCATACGAAAGTCTGGATAATCTTTGTATTCTTTATTAATTTTGTCATTAATCATGAGAAAATTCCTTTTTTTTTTCGTTTAAATTTTTATGAATAATGGACTGATTGTTTATCTATATATTTGTATAACATTTTTTTTGTGTTTATTTTCGGAAACTTGTTTATAAAATTTTTGAATTTGTCATTTAAAAAAAATTTTGGTTTTTTTTTGTTAGAGTTTTCTCTAATTTCTCATTTAAAAAAAAATTTTAATAAAAAGGAAGTGAATTTTTGTTAGATAATGCATACGGTTGGCTGACAATTTTTATTTAAACAATTAATGGTCCAACCGTATATGTTAGTATATAGCCTATCAGTGTTTAGTATTTCTCAAACAGCAATAAATGCATCGGTTTGATAAGTGCTTATTTCTATTGGCAAACACAGGCACAGGCATAAATGCAGCCCGTTTGCGTTACTTTGCTCTTCTGCAAAATGTCTTGTTTATTTGGTACAGGCACTCCTTGTAGGTGTTGCGTTCTCCATCGTTGTTGCAGTAGCTTATTGCGTTGTCCGGCTCTTTTTTTTTATCCATTTGTTTCGGCTGTTGCCGTGCCTGGACACACCTCAAGCGGTTCTTTCAGCGTCGGTTCGTCCCCTTGCTCGACAGGAGCAGCCCTTGAGAAGTTCATATTTGTTTCTTGGGTTGCCTTTGTTGTTGTCGTTGCTGTTGTGTGTTCATCTGTATTATCTCTGTTACATATATTATATTTTGTTTCCTTGCTGTAGTTCATTTGATGTCTTGTTGCAGCTTTTCATTTTTTTTTTTTGAGTGCGCCGATGGCCGGTATATATCATGGGCGGATAGTGTGTATAATTGAACACTTGTAGTCCGCCATGTGATTTTTTTTTTTTTGATTGCACCGATGGCCGATATAAATCACGGGCGGATAGTGTGTATAATTGAACACTTGTAGTCCGCTACGTGATTATTTCCGTTTGTTTTTATCTTTTTATTTAATACAGTATAAGTATTTTAGATATAGACTGTACACACAACGACGACAACGACTAACGACCGGCAACCACTGTCACGGTCGCCATGAAATATAAAATGTTTGACACGAGCACGTCAGTGCGGGTTTGCATAGAACTTTAGAATGATTTTATTCATTGTCAAGGGAATGTACTTAGCCTGTGGATACATGGATATACTTATGCTGATATTGGATAATAGCTACAAAGAGAGGGAGAGTGAGTAGCTAGCATATGCCTGTATTAGTGAGCATATATATTGCTCATGGAATGCGCTCAGATGGAGCGTGGGATATGCAGCGCTAAGCATAAACGGTCAGCTAGTGAGGCTAATGAACCGCGCTGCGTAATATGAGACAGAACCAATACATAAAGTGGCTCTGGGCTTGTTTACTGTATAATTGTTATTGTATGCAACAAAGTGAAGCATACTTTATATTTAAATACAGGGTGTGTGGTTAGGGCATATACACACTACAGTACTACATCTGTTCGAGCATACGTTTGCTGATTTTTTTTAAGCTTCTAAATGGGTATGGTGGTTTTATTCGAAATACTCGATGGAGCTTAGTGTCTGGTATAAAGAAGATTGCGATTACCTTGACAATAATCTCGCAGTGTTTTCCCGCGAGTAAATGTAAGATAAATGTAAGATAACAGATGCATTCATTTTTTATAGGAGCGCTGCAAAAGCACCTGTTCGCTATGCGTTGAACTAATGAGGTTAATGGAGAATACTCAATCAAGCGGTCATGGATAAGTAGACAGTAAGGATCACATGTTGAAGTATTTCCTGTTGCTGAATATATAGAAATTGGAACATCAATAAGTCAGGTTTTAGCTGCCCCATTCTGGTATGATAAGTCAACAACAACAATGGGCGCATTTTCCTCAAATTCTTTAGGTCTTAGCAGTGGTTGGAGTTCTTTCATATAATAGATTTCTTGAAATTTAGAGTACATATCATACAAAACAGCAAGCCGTCCGCGCTCAAAATCGTCATCGTATGGATATGTTTTTAAATTCAAATGAACTGTTAAATTTAAAAAATTGTTTGTAATCAGTTTTCCCTCCGAAAAAATACGAATAATGCAAATCAGGAACGTTCTCGTGCGCAATCTGTGAGTAATAGATTTGTGCGACTTTACTTGCATATCTTATTTATTAGCAAAAAGGTCTAAATACATTTCAAATGGCTACACACTTCTCACGACTATCTCGAGAGTCGCTTCGGGAACCCAGAGCTGATTCAGTTCCGTACCTGTTCACGACTTAGCTCTAATTTATCGATTATAGATATGTTATCAAGCTTACGAACCGAACCTTCTATGCTAGTGAAACTTTCATGTGGTAAAACATAAAATCTTGGAAATGAATTGTAATTTGAAGTTCATCATTAGCACTAAATGATTGAAGATAGGGTGTATAAGTATGATATTCCTTTTTCCTTAAACAATCGTCAGAATAAGGGTTTTCACGAACATTTAAAATGCTGTTGGAATATGAGAGACTGTTTCGTATCACTGGCGTCCAAAAGTTTTTATTATTGTAAATTATCATTCTCGTGCTCTCAAATGAGAGCGAAGAGTTACTTCTTCTTCATTCAAGCTAACCAAATTACTGTGTTGATAAATTAATCGTATTGTTAAAATGTTTATCTCCCTGGTGTTTAATATCAAGTAAATGAGGTTGTGCAAGCAATTATGTTTGTATGTGTGTTATGTTACACCATTACACCATATTTCAATGTGTTGTTATTTACTGCTCTGACTTTCGCTGGCAAAGAAATAAATTTTGTTAGTTTTCTAGTGCTGATCATGAGATATCCCAAATTTGTATTCACATATGAATGCATATTGTGTATTGAGGTTGGCTTCCTAGAAAATCTGTATTTTGAAGTTGATGCTAATATAGAGTTTTCTCTAATTTCTCATTTAAAAAAAAATTTTAATAAAAAGGAAGTGAATTTTTGTTAGATAATGCATACGGTTGGCTGACAATTTTTATTTAAACAATTAATGGTCCAACCGTATATGTTAGTATATAGCCTATCAGTGTTTAGTATTTCTCAAACAGCAATAAATGCATCGGTTTGATAAGTGCTTATTTCTATTGGCAAACACAGGCACAGGCATAAATGCAGCCCGTTTGCGTTACTTTGCTCTTCTGCAAAATGTCTTGTTTATTTGGTACAGGCACTCCTTGTAGGTGTTGCGTTCTCCCTCGTTGTTGCAGTAGCTTATTGCGTTGTCCGGCTCTTTTTTTTTATCCATTTGTTTCGGCTGTTGCCGTGCCTGGACACACCTCAAGCGGTTCTTTCAGCGTCGGTTCGTCCCCTTGCTCGACAGGAGCAGCCCTTGAGAAGTTCATATTTGTTTCTTGGGTTGCCTTTGTTGTTGTCGTTGCTGTTGTGTGTTCATCTGTATTATCTCTGTTACATATATTATATTTTGTTTCCTTGCTGTAGTTCATTTGATGTCTTGTTGCAGCTTTTCATTTTTTTTTTTGAGTGCGCCGATGGCCGGTATATATCATGGGCGGATAGTGTGTATAATTGAACACTTGTAGTCCGCCATGTGATTTTTTTTTTTTTGATTGCACCGATGGCCGATATAAATCACGGGCGGATAGTGTGTATAATTGAACACTTGTAGTCCGCTACGTGATTATTTCCGTTTGTTTTTATCTTTTTATTTAATACAGTATAAGTATTTTAGATATAGACTGTACACACAACGACGACAACGACTAACGACCGGCAACCACTGTCACGGTCGCCATGAAATATAAAATGTTTGACACGAGCACGTCAGTGCGGGTTTGCATAGAACTTTAGAATGATTTTATTCATTGTCAAGGGAATGTACTTAGCCTGTGGATACATGGATATACTTATGCTGATATTGGATAATAGCTACAAAGAGAGGGAGAGTGAGTAGCTAGCATATGCCTGTATTAGTGAGCATATATATTGCTCATGGAATGCGCTCAGATGGAGCGTGGGATATGCAGCGTAAGCATAAACGGTCAGCTAGTGAGGCTAATGAACCGCGCTGCGTAATATGAGACAGAACCAATACATAAAGTGGCTCTGGGCTTGTTTACTGTATAATTGTTATTGTATGCAACAAAGTGAAGCATACTTTATATTTAAATACAGGGTGTGTGGTTAGGGCATATACACACTACAGTACTACATCTGTTCGAGCATACGTTTGCTGATTTTTTTTAAGCTTCTAAATGGGTATGGTGGTTTTATTCGAAATACTCGATGGAGCTTAGTGTCTGGTATAAAGAAGATTGCGATTACCTTGACAATAATCTCGCAGTGTTTTCCCGCGAGTAAATGTAAGATAAATGTAAGATAACAGCTGCATTCATTTTTTATAGGAGCGCTGCAAAAGCACCTGTTCGCTATGCGTTGAACTAATGAGGTTAATGGAGAATACTCAATCAAGCGGTCATGGATAAGTAGACAGTAAGGATCACATGTTGAAGTATTTCCTGTTGCTGAATATATAGAAATTGGAACATCAATAAGTCAGGTTTTAGCTGCCCCATTCTGGTATGATAAGTCAACAACAACAATGGGCGCATTTTCCTCAAATTCTTTAGGTCTTAGCAGTGGTTGGAGTTCTTTCATATAATAGATTTCTTGAAATTTAGAGTACATATCATACAAAACAGCAAGCCGTCCGCGCTCAAAATCGTCATCGTATGGATATGTTTTTAAATTCAAATGAACTGTTAAATTTAAAAAATTGTTTGTAATCATTTTTCCCTCCGAAAAAATACGAATAATGCAAATCAGGAACGTTCTCGTGCGCAATCTGTGAGTAATAGATTTGTGCGACTTTACTTGCATATCTTATTTATTAGCAAAAAGGTCTAAATACATTTCAAATGGCTACACACTTCTCACGACTATCTCGAGAGTCGCTTCGGGAACCCAGAGCTGATTCAGTTCCGTACCTGTTCACGACTTAGCTCTAATTTATCGATTATAGATATGTTATCAAGCTTACGAACCGAACCTTCTATGCTAGTGAAACTTTCATGTGGTAAAACATAAAATCTTGGAAATGAATTGTAATTTGAAGTTCATCATTAGCACTAAATGATTGAAGATAGGGTGTATAAGTATGATATTCCTTTTTCCTTAAACAATCGTCAGAATAAGGGTTTTCACGAACATTTAAAATGCTGTTGGAATATGAGAGACTGTTTCGTATCACTGGCGTCCACACGTTTTTATTATTGT
>NW_026997041.1:0-914 GCF_035044405.1 Drosophila montana
GTTTACTATATTATTGTTATTGTAACAAAGTATGCAACAAAGTGCTGCATACTTTATATTTAAGTACAGGGTATTCTGTAAGGGCATATACGCACTACACAGCCATAACACATTTTTTCAAATAACTTCTGTGATTCTTAACCAATCTTAATGAAATATTAGACAGTAAATCTTATTGTACAATAGAATATAGGGCATATTGTTGCAATATAAATTGGTTTATTTATTTGATATATATTTATGTGGTATCAGCGGGGAGGCGGCGTTAGCTATAAAAAAAGATACTTGATATAAATATATACTATTCTAGAAGCTACATGTCTAGTTATGTGATTTTAGATCCCATAACTTATGAGATTTGCTCAAAAAACATGATTTCGATATCGATTTTTATCGATCACTTGGAAACGGAGAAGCCTATTGATAATCAGAAACAAGCTCGTACTGCGCGGGCACTAGAAGGACCTACATTCCAAATTTTAAGTCTCTACCATTCTTAGAAAAATAATAAATCGATATGTGTTTACAGAGCCAACTTCACCGATCGAGATATATGTTTTCTCCGATGCATCAATAAGAGCGTAAACTTAAAAGTATTTTACATTTTCCAATGTGTATTTAAAAAGACAACGAGCAACTCTTAGCTTTAAACTTGATTCTTCTTCTACTTCTTTTTTTTTGTCGATATCTGGTGGATTCAATATCCATAGCACGGTTGCATGTGATGTTATTTAATATTACTAAATGAGTATTGTTGCGCTAATGAGCTTTTATTGAACAAGCTCAAATAGAAATAAATAACTTTATTTTATTTCTTGTGTACGAACTTATTTATATATTTATTATAAGTTACGATAAGCAGGCAGACCCGAATTGGTCTGTGTTTATTATTTAAGAACAATAGGTTGTGTAAG
>NW_026997042.1:0-1119 GCF_035044405.1 Drosophila montana
GGCATAAGATCCCCAATAAACTTATATATAAATTAAAAAAAAACGAGAAAGAAGTGCTATCTTCGGCACACCGAAGATTTAATACCCTTGCAGACCCAACCTTTTCAAAATGCTCATAGTGCTTCGCCCGTATCTAAGAAGCATAGGGAAAATAGTTAATGCCGATTATGGTTAAGATATCTTGAAAAACAGATTTCCATACAACTTAATTTTCGACCGATCGTTCCTATGGCAGCTATATTATGATATAGTAGCCCGATGTGAATAAGATTTTGAATAAGTGGAGGGAGCATAGTAAAACTAATAAATTCCGAGTCTGGTCAAAATATCTTGAAAAACAAAAAAAATTCCATACAACAGCATAATTTTCGACCGATCGTTCCTATGGCAGCTATATGATATAGTTGTCCGATTTTAATAGGATTTTGCATATATATGGGGAGCGTAGTAAAACTAATAAAAACCGAGTTTGGTCAAGATATCTTGAAACACATAAAAATTTTCCATACAAAGACTTAGATTTCGACCGATCTTTCCTATGGCAGCTATATGATATAGTTGTCCGATCCTAATAGGATTTTGCATATATATGGGGAGCGTAGTAAAACTAATAAATACCGCGTTTGGTCAAGATATCTTGAAAAACATAAAAATGTTCCATACAAAAACTTAATTTTCGACCGATCGTTCCTATGGCAGCTATATGATATAGTTGCCCGATCTTAATAGAATTTGCATATATATGGGGAGCGTAGTAAATTTAATAAATAGCAAGTTTAGTCAAGATAACTTTATAAACAAAAATGTTTTTTATACAAGAACCTACTTTTCGACCGATCGTTCCTATGGCAGCTATATGATATAGTGGTCCGATCCAGCTGGTTTTGACATATGAACTGCGTACAACAGAAAGAGGGAATTCTGCAAAGTTTCATAAAGATAGCTTTAAAACTGAGAGACTAGTTCGCATAGAAACAGACAGACGGACAGACGGACATGGCTATATCAACTCGGCTGTTTATACTGATCAAGAATATATATACTTTATGGGGTCGGAGATGTCTCCTTCTATGCGTTACACATTTCACGACAAAATTATAATACCCTCTGCAAGAGTAT
>NW_026997043.1:0-4235 GCF_035044405.1 Drosophila montana
GGGATCTGTACACCAATGGAACTTAGGTCAGTTTTTCCAAAGGCTTTAAAAAGAAGCAGATATACATGAAATCAGCCAACTCAAACTGGCACCGAGCGAAAAGATATTTGAATTAATTTCAATTGAATCTTTCAAAAATATGGGCAACAAAACATATATCATTACGAGTAGCGCTACTTAAGCCGGTGACCACAATAAAAAATGAAAAATGCGATAAATGCGTTCGACAGAGTGATAGTGGACACTATAGGTCCACTACCAAAATCCGAAAATGGAAAGGAATATGCAATTACAATTACATGCGATTTAACAAAATATCTTGTAGCTATTCCAGTACCAAACAAATCCGCTAATACAGTTGCAAAAGAAATATTTGAATCTTTTATACTGAAGTTTGGTCCGATGAAGACGTTCATTTCGGACATGGGAACTAAATATAAAAATTCTATTATTAATGACCTGTGCAAATATTTAAAGATAGACAATTTAACGTCTATAGCACACCACCACCAGACAGTAGAAAGAAGTCAGTTGATAAAACTGATTGGGATGTATGGCTCCAATACTTTGTTTACTGTTTCAACACGACCCCCTCTATGGCACATAACTACTGTCCATATGAGTTAGTTTTCAGCAAACAAAGTAATTGCCATCTTATTTTAATTCAGTAAGTAATATAAGTCCATTATACAATATAGAAGACTATGCTAAAGAAAGTAAATATAGATTAGAAGTAGCATATAAAAGAGCAAGAGTAATGATCGAAGAAAATAAAAGAAAGAATAAACAGTTATACGATTTAAAAGTAAACGACATAGGAATATCAATAGGAGATAAGGTGTTACTAAGAAATGAAACAGGTCATAAGCTAGATTTTAATTATATTGGACCATATAAGGTCACTGGTATAGAGGATAGAGATAATATAGTAATATCAGATACTAAAAATATAAAAACAAAAAGTACATAAGGATAGGTTAAAAATCTTTAATACATAATCATTTTGGTGGTATGGCCATACACACACAAAAATAAAAATATATACAAAAAAAATATATAAATATATTCTATACTATATAACCATATAAATATAACAATTTTAGGTAAAACATTTATATTCTTTATTCAATGTTATTTTATTCAAGCAGATAGATAAAACATTTATGTTCTTTATTCAATGTTATTTTATTCAAATATAAAAAAAAACATACAAAAAAAAAAAATGGAAACCCTTTTAAATATTATTACATGCAAAAACATATTCGCAAAATGAAAAAAAAAATTTTTAATTTTAAATATATACACATTTAAAGATATAATATATAAACTAACTTCATAATATTACGTTATTTTTCAAAAGGAGGGAGATGTGATATGCGCACATATAGAGTATGCACTGTATTTAAAATATATAAAACTGTCACACTGTAACACTTTGTTGCAGTGTTTACATATGCACACTTCAAGTGCATACATATGTAATATGACCACACATATATGTGTGTAGGCAACAACGCAGCGTCAGCGTTCCCACGCTATCCGGCTGCGCACTACAATACATAAGTGCACATAACATACTCTCTCAGCGCGGCTCTCAATGCTGCATACATATATAAGTATATAATATACCCGCTCCGCGGCCGGCGTCGCTGGCAGCGCAGTTCGCGCGGTCTTAGCTAAGTAGCACATAAGAAAAGATTGTACGAATTATTTAAACCCGAATAGTGAATTAATAAAGTTTACAATTGGAGCAGAAGCTCCAATGTCTGAAACAACAACAAAAATTGGGACTCATCACTACACACACACACACACACACACGTTGGGGTCCCCGGGTTGAGTAGCGCTACTCTTTATGTTTTCAATATTTTATTGCCCAATTGAAACTTGTTCAAAGATATTTTCCCACGGTGCCACTTTGACTTGGCTGCCTCTCATGCAACTCGTCTTAGTTGCTTTGTATTCCCTCGTAGGCATAAGCGGTTGGTTGACTCTGCTTCCTGAATACGGCAGGTGCCGTCGCAATGGGGTCTGTAGAGGGGACCCTCACAATCTGGTGGGCATCGGCGTGGGCGTACTGGTATCAGTCTTGGCGGTGGACGATGATTCTTTGTTAGTGTTGTAGTAGGGCGTCCGCAGGGCTTCCAGGTGAAAACTTTACGAAATGAAGTATCGTTGGGGGAGCGTTTCTGCTCTGCACAATTTTCCTAATAAGGTTTGAAAAAAACACGTTTTGTTCGCTTGAAGGTTATTTTTCATCTGGTCTGTATTTTCAGAGTACATTACAATGTATTAGTGTAAGTGAGGTGAATTTCATGTTCCATGTACTGGTTCCGGAGTTACATGGCGGTTGGATGGCGACTGCCGGATACACTTCTTGTGTGAACAGTTAGTTTTGTAATTTTTATTTCTGGGGGACAGGGCTCGCTCTTTGATTTTAATAACGACTCGAGATGTTCGAGTTCGTCATTCAGTTTCACTGCAGTGTCCCATGGGAGGGGATTTTTGCATTTATATAGGAGTCTTACGATTTCAGACTTTCTCCGTCTGATTCGCTCCTTAATGCCACTGCGTCTGGGCTTATTGTTTGCCCTAGAGCTCATGCCCTGTACTCACTCAGTACATTTTTTTTTTTTGATTTTTCCAGTTCCAGTCCAGCTCCAGCTCCAGCTCGTCTGCTCTACTCCAGGCAGGTTATAGCTACTTTTTATATAGCTTCACGGTCGCCATGTAATATGTTTAAATTGTTACATCACTTATAATATGTTTAATATGTTACTGAAGTAAAAGAGTTCGACACGTTTGCACGTCAGTTCATTCTTATCTTCAATTGTTCTACGTTTGCCTTTAGTTTTTTCGCGAATCTTTTAGTTGAGTTGTAATCGTCCTCACCGATCTCCAACGAGAACACTGCATCTGCCCGGATGTCAGGAAAAAGACATCTTACAATATATGCTAAAAACAAGCGACGAGGACTATAATCATTATACGTATTAATTTCATTGTTCCGCACAATTATTAAGAAATTTGAAGCGTTTACAGAAGATTTTCAGGATGAAGAGCAGAATTTTCTGTATTCGTTTAGAAGCTACCTACTGGAGCGATCATATTGTGATCTTAATAAATCTCAATTTAGGATACATTTAACATCTTGTCCATGGTCTTTCGATGATGCAACAGAAGCATCCGATAGATGTAGCTGTCATAAATTTATATATCAACTACATAAGTGTTACTCTATTTTGTCAAATATGCTAAATTAGAAAAAAGAATGCTTGATAATTAAAAACACAAGAAAGAAGTGCTATCTTCGGCACACCGAAGATTTAATACTCTTGCAGACCCAACCTTTTCAAAATGCTCATAGTGCTTTGCCCGTATCTAAGAAGCACAGGGAAAATAGTTAATGACGAGTATGGTTAAGATATCTTGAAAAACAAAACAGGTTTCCATACAACAACTTAATTTTCGACCGATCGTTCCTATGGCAGCTATATGATATAGTTGTCCGATCTTAATAGGATTTTGCATATATATGGGGAGCGTAGTAAAACTAATAAATACCGAGTTTGGTCAAGATATCTTGAAAAACATAAAAATTTTCCATACTAAAATTTAATTTTCGACCGATCTTTCCTATGGCAGCTATATGATATAGTGGTCCGATCCAGCTGGTTTTGACATATGAACTGCGTGCAACAGAAAGAGGGAATTCTGCAAAGTTTCATAAAGATAGCTCTAAAACTGAGAGACTAGTTCGCATAGAAACAGACAGACGGACAGACGGACATGGCTATATCAACTCGGCTGTTGATACTGATCAAGAATATATATACTTTATGGGGTCGGAGATGTCTCCTTCTATGCGTTACACATTTCACGACAAAATTATAATACCCTCTGCAAGGGTATAAAAAACATATTATTTTTGTTCCAAAAAAAAAATATATAAACTTCCATTTGTATTATTTAAAAAAACACACACACAGACACACACACACACCCACTCCCACACCCACGGACACACACACACACACACACACACATACACACACGCACACACACACACGTTGGGGTCACCGGGTTGAGTAGGCTACTCTTAATGTTTTCAATATTTTATTGCACATTTGTTTGAAATTATCAATTGAATCTTGTTCAAAGATATTTTCCCACGGTGTCACTTTGAGATGGCTGGCTCTCATGCAACTCGTCTTAGTTGCTTTGTATTCCCTCGT
>NW_026997044.1:0-1341 GCF_035044405.1 Drosophila montana
TAAAAATAAAAAAAAATATAATATAAAAAATTCATTAAATAAATAATTTTAATTAAAAAATAAACACCAATAACATAATTAAATTATAGTCAATTTTAAGTCTATTAAAAAATCTTTCTATTTTTTTTTTTTTTTGCAATTTACCAAAATATAGGTATAAAGAAAATATATCTATTTTTAAATTAATAAATTTAAAAAAAAATTTTTGTATACTAAGTCTAGATTAATAGATAATCTATATATATATAAATGTTTAATATATTATTATATAGCTAACAATTTAAATAAAAAATTTCGCAATCCAAAAATAATTACAAATATAATAAAAAAAAATCTATATTTTAAAGATTTATCTAATGATTCTTTTGATTTATATAAATTAATATAAATTTTATAAATTATTATATATTTATATATTTATATATTGTTGAAGATTTATTAATTTATATAGATCTATATAGAAATTTTTAATTATTCTTAAACATTTATATATAAAATTAAAATTACTACTAAAATGTATTATTTAATTAAAAATATTCCAATGTAAAAAATTCAAGATTTTTTTTAAAAATATTAGTAAATACAAAAAAAAAAAAAAAAAAATAGATGTGATCTTATTGTAAATGAATTGCCTGATGAAAAGGATTACCTTGATAGGGTAAATTATGTAGAATTCTACATTCATTGATTAATTTTATTGTTTTTTTTACAAAGACTTTATATTTAATAGAATTAAACTATTGCTAAAAGTATCAAAAACTTTTGTGCATCGTACACCAAAATATAAAAAGGTAAGCTAATTAAGCTACTGGGTTCATACCCCATTTATAAAGGTTCTAACCCTTTTCTTTTTAATTTTTAATAATTCTTCAAAAATTTTATTTATCACAATAATAATTATCGGAACATTAATTACGGTAACCTCTAATTCTTGGTTAGGAGCATGAATAGGTTTAGAAATTAATTTGTTATCTTTTATTCCCCTAATAAGAGATAATAATAATTTTAAATCAACTGAAGCTTCTTTAAAATATTTTTTAACCCAAGCTTTAGCTTCAACTGTTTTATTATTCTCAGTAATTTTATTAATACTAAATAACAGAATAACTATCGAAATCAATAACTCTTTTACTTCAATAATTATTTTATCAACTTTATTATTAAAAAGAGGAGCCGCCCCTTTCCATTTTTGATTCCCTAATTTAATAGAAGGTTTAACTTGAATAAATGCTCTCCTTTTAATAACATGACAAAAAATTGCCCCTTTAATACTAATTTCTTACTTAAATTTAAAAAATTTATTATTAATTAGAGTAATTTTTTCAGTAATTGTTGGGGCAA
>NW_026997045.1:0-4255 GCF_035044405.1 Drosophila montana
ATATATATATTTCATATATATATATATATAAGGTCTAAAAAGAGTGATTGCCCAATGAATAGCTGTTAACTCTTGTTCCGTCGTACTCTTGTTAATTTCTCCTTTTGTTAATTATTTCGATGCGTAAGCTACCGCAAGTCGAATTCCATTGTGGGTTTGTGTTAACACCACAAGATTGCTTACTTGCATCCGTGATTATACAAAATTCTTTTGTAAAATCTGGGTATTGTAACAGAGTTGGTTTTATAAGTTGAGCTTTAAGATATTCAAATGCATTTTGACATTCATCAGTCCTTTCAAATGGGAGCTTCTTTTTATTTAACCTTGATATATGCCTAGAATAATTGGCAAAATTTTTTGATGCATCGCCTGTAGTAATTATAAAATGCAATAAAACGTCTAGCGCTGTCCGAGTCATGAGGGATCATTTAATATGACATCAAATTTTTTGTCATCTGGCAAGATTCCTTTATCTGTGCACTTATGTCCCAGGAATGTGACTTCATGCATAAAAAATGGACATTTTTCAGGATTCAGCTTCAAGTTGTGTTTCTTACATATGTCGAAAACACTAATTAAATTGTTAAGCATGTCATTTTCGGAACAACCGATTACTATCAAATCATCCATACAAAGGAATGCTTGTGAGGGGTCAAGTCCAGAGAATGCAATAGTCATCATTCTTTGGAATGAATTTGGCGCTATTTTCAAATATAAAAAAAATTAGTTTACATGTTTTCCTGCCTAGTTTTGCTTTACGTATGGCTATTATGGCTTTACGGGCCGCACTCTAATCGGGCAGAAATGTTTCCGCTTAATTTTACGAGATTTATATTAAATTCTAGTAATATGCATCGCAGTGCATAAAAAAAAATTCTGTTGTTTGGTGGGAGCTCTCAGTAGCGCTGTCGGCTAAAACTCCAGGTCTAGCTTGGTGCGCTAGACGGGGCCGGTGCTGGCTGCACAGGCTGCTGTTTCTCCGACGTCGGTTTCTCTGCTGTGGCACCGGTACTGGATGCGCACGTGTACTCACAAAAGGGGGATTCCAAGGGTCCCCCGCAGTCGTTGGGACATCTCTTCTTTAGTTTGGGCAGCTTCTTTGGGGTAGGCGGTCGATTAGTATTTTGGTTATATGTGGTACTTATATCTCTTGAGTGAGTAGGTGTGTTGGGAATTTTATTGTTTTTGATTTCAATCAAAAAGTCGAGCTCTGTTTGTAACTTTTGAGCCGTCGACCATGCGGGTTATGGAATTTTAGTATACATAAGCCATCTCAGATGCGCTATTCTTCGTTTTAATTTCTTTTGTTCTCTACTCACTCAGAATTATTTTTTTTTTGTCGCCGCTGCACCCTCGATATGTGGCTGCATATATGTATATGTCTTATCAGTATAAGAGAGCGAGAGAGTCTTATGTTCGTATATATATGCTATTGGCGGTCAGCGTGGGAATGATGACTTAGCGTAGTTCATAAGTGGGTGATCATATTTCACGCTCACTTGAATTGGTTTTGTTTATGTAATGCAACAAAGTGTTGCTGTTATATTTATGCTGAGTTCTTGGTACAGTGTACTCTCGATATATGCGCATACTACAGTGCTCTCTGGACGAGCCGCAGTAAGAGTTGGGTCCGATGTCACACACTGTCAGTCCAGGATGCCTGCTTCTGTGTATGAATTTATAGATATATGCGAATATACGCTGCATTGTATCAAATGAGTTAGCGTATTTACAAGTGGCAGATATATCAACGAAGGGAGATGGCGCAACAAGGACCTTTTTCTTAGCTCGAGTTCTGGCCTTTCTGGAAAGCAAGAAGCTGGCCAGTCCAATTTGTTGTTGTTGTCGTTGAACTATCATCTTTAAAGACACAGTGATGAGAGAGAAAATATTGACAAAGTCCGACGGACTTTGGAGCGACAGGCGACATATGACCCAGATCCAAGTATTCCTTTAGAAAATTTTTGCCCGCATTATGCTTCGCAATCAATGTAGAACCACCCAAACGCGGTCCACCTCCAGAAACTACCCAACCAAGCCTTGTTTTCGTAAGACATGGTAGCCCTGGGAGAAGCTATATCTGGCCTACGCTGAGAAGCTCATAAAACAAACTAGCTCCAAGCGGCAAGTCCACGCGTTGTTTTTTAAAGAATGACGGATCTGCAAGTTTTATGTTAGCGGGAATGTTCCAATTCGTAGTGTTGATTGTAAAATTCGGTTGACTATCAGTTATGGTAGGCGCTATCAGGGCTGTGAGGCATGTTGAGTACTCAGATACTCGAGACTGTATCGTTATAGTGACCGTATTTCCTTCTGTGTCAAAACGAGAATCTCCTGAACCAGAGACAATGGCTGTGGACTTGTGCTTCTTTAACTGAAGCTGTTGAGCAAGGCGAGACGTTATAAGGTGAAGCTGAGAGCCGGAATCCAAAAGGGCACGACAAGGTATCAAAGTGCCGGAGCGATTTTTAACGAACACCATAGCAGTAGCCAAGAGGACAACATCACTATTGAAATACTGGGCAACAAGAGAGGTGGAGGTAGATGGCGACGACTTAGCGAAAGAGGCGTGGGCAATTGAAGAAGAATCAGCAGGCTCAGTCAGCTGACCAGACGGAAAACCAGAATTATTTAAATGCAGCAGGGAATGATGAATCGGCCCGCTGGTCCGACAGCACCCAGAGCTGCATGATCGCAATTGATGGCCTTTCTTAAGGCAAATCAAGCACAATGCAAGTCGTTTTGCCTCCCTAAGCCGTAATGAAGGGGACAAGTTTCCAAATCGGGAACTATTATATATGCCATGATCAGGGCAATCACAAAAAACGCAGACAGGGGCGTCGTGGTTAGTGCCGATAAATGACGATCTACTTGTGTTAATTGCTCTTGTTTTTCCCACCTGATGGCTAGGGGCATAGCATTGCCTTAGCAAAATTTACGGTTTCCATTGTTCGGCATCTCTGCTTCAGAAAAGTAGCCATATGCTCCCACGATGGTATTAAGTTGACGAACGTCAAATCCTCTAGCCTTTCTTCCCACTTGGCTTGTGATGATGGGTCCAGCTTTTGTAGGATAATCTGCACAATGATGCATCCAGCGATCTGTTCGGTGTTGCCCATGCTCTTTAATGCGCGAATGTGTGCGTTGAATTGGTCGGACAACTCCCTTAGCGCCACGGCCGATCCACCTGCCACCCTCTTGAGCCCCTATATCTCTAGTATGTGTGCCAGAAAAACCAAACGTCTATTATTAAACCTTTTCTCCAATGAATTAAGTGCTATGGCATAATTATCGTTTGTTATTTACAATTGCGTCCAGCACTGAATCCTTCAGGCACGACCGAAGATGCTGCAGTTTTTCGATATCTGCTAAATCCGGATGATTTTCTATGACGGTTGTGAACATAGAATAAAAGTCGGCCCATTCTTTGTAACCACCACTGAACGTACGGAACTTTAATGAGGGTAATGCCGGCGGTGCCTTAGATCTGACTGTCTGCGCGGGCAATATTGAGACACGTTTCGCGATTTCACTCCGAACCGAAATTTCGATAGAAATTGCTAACTCGTCGTCCTCACGCAATTGGCTACCAATTTTATGCAAGTCTAGCTCTTCGAGGCTAGTGTGAGTAATATCAAATGAGGCCTGAAGCCGCTCGATTTGCTTCTGCCGAACACTAAGATCGCACTCATCAGCGAGATATGTAGGATCGTATATATTCATTTAATGTTCTGTGGCTTCTTTCTATTGTTCCAACGGTCTGGTGATGGTGTGCAGTTGATGTTATATTCGTTATTTTTAAATATTTGCACAAGTCATTTATAATTGTTCCCATGTTCCCGTTCCCATGTCCGAAATGAACGTCTTCATTGGACCGTACTTGAGAATAAAAAATTCGAATATTGCTGTTGCTACTGTTTCCGCGCTTTTATTTGTCACTAGTACAGCAACTAAATATTTAGTCATGTCGCATATGAGCGTGACTGCATATTCATTGCCTTTTTCTGACTTTGGTAGTGGACCAATAGTATCCACTATCACTCTGTTGAAAGCCTTTATCGGGGTTTGAGTAATTGTTAAAGGGGTCTTATTATGTTTTGTAGTTTTTGATTTTTGCCATTTTTGATATTTCTGGATGTACTCTGTTATATCACGAGTCATACCTTTCCAGTAATAATGTCTTTTGACCTTGGCCAAGGTTTTTGTAATGCCTCTATGACCTCCTTGTACTGGATCGTCATGTAGTGTAGACAAT
>NW_026997046.1:0-533 GCF_035044405.1 Drosophila montana
AGCCATGTCCGTCTGTCTGTCCGTCCGTCCGTCCGTCCGTCCGTCCGTCTGTCCGTCTTTCCGTCCGTCTGTCCGTCCGTCCGTCCGTCCGTCTGTCCGTCTTTCCGTCCGTATGTATGAACGCAAGGATCTCAGAACCTATAAGAGCTAGACTTGAAATTTGAGCTGTCCTCCTAGCCCATGCGCAAATGTTGTTTCCGATATTCGAAATTTAATTTGCCCCGTTTCCAAGTAATCGATAAAAATCGATATCGAAATCCGGTTTTTTTTTTAGCAATTTTGTCTACACATTCAAATCACCCTTTTGATTTAGTTGACTACAGACCATGACGTTTAACAGGGGCAATTGGTGCTATAACTACTGTTTCAGGAATAATTAAATGATTTGATCAATATGATAGATCATTATTTTTATACCCTGAACCCATTGAAAATGGGAAAAGGGTATAATATATTTGTGCAAATGTATGTAACAGGCAGAAGGAAGCATCTCCGAAAATTTAAATTAAATTTTAGCTGTCCTGCTAGTGCCC
>NW_026997047.1:0-789 GCF_035044405.1 Drosophila montana
GCGCAGATCGATTTTGTTTCCGATATTCGATAATTTGCCCCGTTTCCAAGAAATCGATAAAAATCAATATCGAAATCCTGTTTTTTTTAAGCAATTTTGGTAAATAAATAGAGTCACCAAACTTGACATGTAGCTTCTAGAATAGTATATATATATTAAGTATCTTTCATTTTATAGCTATCGCCACCTCCCCGCTACCACCCGAAAGCTATAAATCAAGTTAATTATCCAACTTGTATTGCCCATCAATTTAAGCCACAATTTAAATGCAATTGTCATTTTGAGAATACATGAATATTTTATAGAACAATAAGATATACCACTGAAAAGCACGTGCAGCAGTAAGCGCAAATTCCAAGAATTTCTGTATATACATATGTACACACACACATTCATGTGCGTTTTCTTTGAATTCTATCAACATCATTGCAATTGCGATTGTTTGTTTTCTGTGCTGCTATTTTAATTTGCTTTTTTCTCATTAATTGTTAATTATTGGTGTTGCTATTGAGTAAAGGCGGCGGAAAGTAGCGCGGTCAGTTACGATTTCGAACCCTGCCGAGGAAGCTATTTTTTTTTTGGCTGGTGTGGCTGCTGCGTAGAGGCGACAGCAAGTAATGCGGTCAGTTGCAAGCTCGAACCCTGCCAAGGGAACTTGTTTTTTTTAGTTTATCTTTATTACTACTAAAGCAAACGAGCGCGTAGCGCGAGCTGCATTTGGTGTATATAAGAATAAGAGGGTTCAGGGTATACCCTAGTCGGGAGCTCCCGACTAGAACCTTTTACTTG